>NC_081357.1:595556-658544 GCF_030684315.1 Stegostoma tigrinum
TACCCCACCGCCCCGTACCCGCCCTCTACCCGTCCCCGAACCCGTCCCCCACCGCCCCGTACCCCACCGCCCCGTACCCGCCCTCTACCCGTCCCCGTACCCGTCCCCCACCGCCCCGTACCCGCCCTCTACCCGTCCCCGAACCCGTCCCCCACCGCCCCGAACCCGCCCCTGTACCGCCACCCCCCCACCACCCTGTACCCATCCCCAAACGAATGCCACTGCCTCGCTGTTTCCCTGAAAGCCTGTGCACCCCACCTGTTGAGCTGTGAGCTGAGCGGAGCTGTATTTTGAACATCGATTTTACTGTGAATTTGTCGCTGGTCTGGCCAACAAAGTCTGCAGTCTTATTGCCAGACCAGAGATTCTGTCCCTTTGAGCAGTGTTCCTGACTGAGGTTACCTTTCTGCTAATTTTACAGGTTCCTCGTGAGGTATGTTGGAAATCCAGGTAGCGTGTGGTCAGCTTTCAACTCTGAGCAGTAACTCTGCTTCCCACACTCGGTCAGCAGGCAGGGGTCAGCGAGAAAACATGTCTGTGATCTCAGCAGTGACACAGAGGGAGGGTCAGTGCTGAGGGAGTGGGCACTGTCGGAGGGTCAGTGCTGAGGGAGCGGGCACTGTCGGAGGGTCAGTGCTGAGGGAGCGGGCACTGTCGGAGGGTCAGTGCTGAGGGAGTGGGCACTGTCGCAGGGTCAGCGCTGAGGGAGCGCCACACTGTCGGCAGGTCAGCGCTGAGGGAGCGCCACACTGTCGGCAGGTCAGCGCTGAGGGAGCGCCACACTGTCGGCGGGTCAGCGCTGAGGGAGCGGGCACTGTTGGAGGGTCAGCGCTGAGGGAGCGCCGCACTGTCGGAGGGTCAGCGTTGAAGGAGTGGGCAGTGTGGGACGGTCGGCGCTGAGGGAGCGCAGCACTGTCGGAGGGTCGGCGCTGAGGGAGCGCTGCGCTGTTGGAGGGTCAGCGCTGGGGTCACTACTGGCCATTGCCCTGTATATTGGTCTGATCCCATGGTGTTGAATGGGGTGATGGTTTGACTGGGTGTGTGGTCATGCTGTGTTTTGGTGGAGTTGGTTTAATGGGACTCTCCCTCTCTGTCTCGCACCCCGCTCCCTGCACCTCAGTATAAGGGAGTCTCAAACGTCCATCTGCCGAAGAGTTACTTTCTGACCCATGGCTCCCGTGTTCGATCGGAGAGTTTTATCAATCTACGCGAGGTGTCATCTCGATTCAAGCTGCCCCCTGGAGAATATCTCGTGGTACCATCCACATTTGAGCCTCACAAAGATGGAGATTTGCAGTGAGGGTCTTTTCGGAGAATCGATCCCATACACAGTGAGCAATGGCTGCAGGGGGACCGTGGGACAGATTAACGTGGGGTTCGGGCCTATGTTTATGTACTTCTCCTTCATACTTCGACACCTCTCTGTCTCTCACCTTCCCTCCGTCCCCGTCCCCATCCCCCTCCCCCTCTAACCTACCCCTCTGTCCCCATCCCCCCTCCCCCTCTAACCTACCCCTCTGTCCCCATCCCCCCTCCCCCTCTAACCTTCCCTCTGTCCCCATTCCCCTCTCTCTCTAACCTTCCCTCTGTCCCCAATCCCCTCTCTCTCTAACCTTCCCTCTGTCCCCAATCCCCTCTCTCTCTAACCTTCCCTCTGTCCCCAATCCCCTCTCTCTCTCTAACCTTCCCTCTGTCCCCAATCCCTCTCTCTCTAACCTTCCCTCTGTCCCCATTCCCCTCTCTCTAACCTTCCCTCTGTCCCTATTTCTTTCCCTGAAACTGCCTCCCCCCAGCCCCATGCTGCCTGCGCGCGCTCTGTGCCTGTGTACACGATGGGGTTGGATCGCTCCGCTCGCGGTGGGGCTGGATTGCTTGCGGTGGGTCGGATCGCTCCGCTCGTCGTGGGTCGTATCATGAGGTGTATTAACTCTCTCCACAGGCCGTTGGATATTGACGAGGTCCGGGCTGTATTTGATGATGAGGTAATTGTGTTATTTCACCCTCGGCTCTCACTCCAGGATCATCTTTATCCCTCCCCTTCCGTCCCACCCTCCCTGCCCTTTCCCTCCCTTCCTCGTTAATCCTCTTCATTACTCCTACAAAAAGCTCTATGAACTTAGTGAGACACGATTTCCCAGCAGCGAAGCCACGTTGGCTATCCCCCTTCAGTCCTTGCCTTTCCAAACACATCTAAGTCCTGTACATCAGGATTGCCCCCACCACGATGTCTGGCTCACCAGTCTATAGCTCGCTGGCTTTCCCTTACCACCTTTCATATACAGTGGCAGAACATTAACCATCCTCCAGTCTTCCAGCACTTACCTGTAGCGATCAATGATACAAATCTCTCAGCAAGGGGCCCAGCTATCTCTTCCCAGCTTCCCACAGAGTTCTAGGGTACACCTGATCAGGGCCTGGGGAATTATCCATCTTTATGTGTTTTCAACCATCAAGCACCACCTCCTCTGTAAATATGGGCATTTTTCACAATTTTGCTGTTTATTTCCCCACGTTCTATACCTTCCACATCCTTTGCCACAGCAAACCCTGATGCCAAGTCCTCCTTCAGTATCTCCCCTACCTCCGCACATGGGTGGCCTTGCTAATCTTCAAGGGTCCTGTCCTCTCCCAGTTACCCTTTTCTGCTTACAGGATTTATAAAATCCCTTTGGATTCCCCTTCACCCTATTTGCTAAAATTATCTCATGTCCCCTTTCTGCCTCCTGATTCCCCTCTTAAATATACTCCAACTGCCTGTATACTCTTCCTGGGATCCACTCGATCTCTGCTGACTGTACCCGACACACACTGTCTCCTTATTTCTAACCAAAATCTCGACTTCTCGAGTCCTCCAGCACCCCATGCACCGACCAGCCTTGCCCCGCACCCGAACAGGAGCAGACTGTCTCTGCGCTCCTTGTACATGTGACAGCTTCCCGTTTTCCAGCCGACCTTTCACCTGTGAATACCTCACTCTTCACCCCACCCCCCTCGCTCTTCACCCCCCTCGCTCTTCACCCCCCTCGCTCTTCACCCCCCTCGCTCTTCACCCCCCTCGCTCTTCACCCCCCTCGCTCTTCACCCCCCTCGCTCTTCACCCCCCTCGCTCTTCACCCCCCTCGCTCTTCACCTCCCCCCCACACAACCCCCCGCCACTCTTAACGCCTCCCTCACACCCCACACCCTGTCCCCACCCCGCCTTCACACCCCACACCCTGTCCCCACCCTGCCTTCACACCCCACCCCCTGTCCCCACCCTGCCTTCACAACCCACCCCGTCCCCACCCTGCCTTCACACCGTTCCCCACCACACCCACCCCTTCCTTCACGCACCCCCCGCCCCTCCTTCACCCCTGCTTTCTTCATTCCCCACAACACCCCACCACCTACCCATCCTTCGCAATCACCCCCACAACACCTCCCTGCTCTCTCAATCTGTGCCATCACTGATAAAGGCAGGTGTCCCATATTCCTTCTGAACTCTCCGATTAATGGACATACATGGAATAGTGTAGGTTAGATGGGCTTCAGGTCGGCACAACATCGAGGGCCGAAGGACCTGTACTGTGCTGTAATGTTCTATGTTAATCTGTCCTGCCACCTTCAGGGAATGTGTGGACAGTCATCCCAAGATCCCTCTGTTCCTGAGTTTCCTTGTGTCCTGCCATTCACTGAGTACACCCTTGTCTTGCTCCTTCTTCCAAAGTGCATCGCCTCATAGTCACCTACATCCAACCCTCCGCAGTCACTGACTGTTACCCCTATCTGAGGATCTTTGCCCCACTGGGCCAGTCGGATGGTAGACGGGGTGTCAGGATGGGCGCAGACCCAGTTACTGAGTGCTGTCTCTGCATTTCAGGTGCCAGTCTCTGAGAGTGATATCCCAGCAAATTTCCGCACCCTGTTTGAGAAACTCGCTGGGCCGGTGAGTCTGCTGGGGTCATGGGGGTTGGGACGGTGAGCCTGCTGGGGTAATGGGGTGGGGGCGGTGAGCCTGCTGGGGTCATGGGGGTTGGGGACGGTGAGCCTGCTGGGGTCATGGGGGTTGGGGACGATGAGTCTGCTGGGGTCATGGGGTGGGGGCGGTGAGCCTGCTGGGATAATGGGGTTGGGGGCGGTGAGCCTGCTGGGGTCATGGGGGTTGGGATGGTGAGCTGCTGGGGTCATGGGGGGGTGGGGACGGTGAGTCTGCTGGGGTAATGGGGGTGGGGACAGTGAGCCTGCTGGGATAATGGGGGTGGGGTTGGTGAGCCGGGTGGGGACAGTGAGCCTGCTGGGGTAAGGGGGGTGGGGGCGGTGAGCCTGCTGGGGTCATGGGGGGTGGGGACGGTGAGCCTGCTGGGGTCATGGGGGGTTGGGACGGTGAGCCTGCTGGGGTCATGGGGGGTTGGGATGGTGAGCCTGCTGGGGTAATGGGGGTGGGGGCGGTGAGCCTGCTGGGATAATGGGGGTGGGGCGGTGAGCCTGCTGGGATAATGGGGGTGGGGGAACGGTGAGCCTGCTGGGGTCATGGGGGTGAGGGGCCGGTGAGCCTGCTGGGGTAGTGGTTTTTCCTGGAGAGGGATATGGTGCAGTCATTTTGATGGCTCAGTTTGAGATGGGGGGGTTTAGTTTGAGGTGGGGGCTCACATGAAGGGATAAGGAGGGTATTAGATGGTAATTTGAGAGATCTAAGGGCAGGGTGTGTGTGGGGGGGGGGGAGCTGGTGGTGTGTGTGGGGGGGGGAGCTGGTGGGTGTGTGTGGGGGGGGAGCTGGTGGGTGTGTGTGGGGGGGGGAGCTGTGTGTGTGTGTGTGGGGGGAGCTGGTGGGTGTTTGTCGGGGGGGGAGCTGGTGGGTGTTTGTCGGAGGGGGAGCTGGTGGGTGTGTGTGGGGGGGAGCTGGTGGGTGTGTGTGGGGGTGGAGCTGGTGTGTGTTTGTAGGGGGGGAGCTGGTGGGTGTGTGTGGGGGGGAGCTGGTGGGTGTTGTGGGGGGGGGGAGCTGGTGGGTGTGTGTGGGGGGGGAGCTGGTGGGTGTGTGTGGGGGGGGAGCTGGTGTGTGTTTGTCGGGGGGGAGCTGGTGGGTGTGTGTGGGGGGGAGCTGGTGGGTGTGTGTGGGGGGGGAGCTGGTGGGTGTGTGTGGGGGGGAGCTGGTGGGTGTTTGTCGGAGGGGGAGCTGGTGGGTGTGTGTGGGGGGGAGCTGGTGGGTGTGTGTGGGGGGGAGCTGGTGTGTGTTTGTCGGGGGGGAGCTGGTGGGTGTGTGGGGGGGGAGCTGGTGGGTGTGTGGGGGGGGAGCTGGTGGGTGTGTGTGTGTGGGGGGGGAGCTGGTGTGTGATTGTAGGGGGGAGCTGGTGGGTGTGTGGGGGGGGAGCTGGTGGGTGTGTGTGGGGGGTGGAGCTGGTGGGTGTGTGTGGGGGGTGGAGCTGGTGGGTGTGTGTGTGTGGGGGGGGGAGCTGGTGTGTGTTTGTAGGGGGGGGAGCTGGTGGGTGTGTGTGTGTGGGGGGGGGAGCTGGTGTGTGTTTGTCGGGGGGAGCTGGTAGGTGTGTGTGGGGGGGGAGCTGGTGTGTGTGTGTGTGTGTGTGTGTGTGTGGGGGGAGCTGGTGGGTGTGTGTGGGGGGGGAGCTGGTGTGTGTGTGTGTGTGTGTGTGGGGGGAGCTGGTGGGTGTTTGTAGGGGGGGGAGCTGGTGGGTGTGTGTGGGGGGGGAGCTGGTGGGTGTGTGTGGGGGGGGAGCTGGTGTGTGTTTGTCGGGGGGGAGCTGGTGGGTGTGTGGGGGGGGAGCTGGTGGGTGTGTGTGTGTGGGGGGGAGCTGGTGTGTGTTTGTCGGGGGGGGAGCTGGTGGGTGTGTGTGGGGGGGGAGCTGGTGTGTGTTTGTCGGGGGGGGAGCTGGTGGGTGTGTGTGTGTGTGGGGGGGGGAGCTGGTGGGTGTGAGTGTGTTGGGGGGGGGAGCTGGTGTGTGTTTGTAGGGGGGAGCTGGTGGGTGTGTGTGGGGGGGGGAGCTGGTGGGTGTGTGTGGGGGGGGAGCTGGTGTGTGTGTGTGTGGGGGGAGCTGGTGGGTGTTTGTAGGGGGGGAGCTGGTGGGTGTTTGTCGGGGGGGGAGCTGGTGGGTGTGTGTGGGGGGGGAGCTGGTGTGTGTTTGTCGGGGGGGGAGCTGGTGGGTGTGTGTGGGGGGGGAGCTGGTGTGTGTTTGTCGGGGGGGGAGCTGGTGGGTGTGTGTGGGGGGGAGCTGGTGTGTGTTTGTCGGGGGGGAGCTGGTGGGTGTGTGTGTGTGGGGGGGGGAGCTGGTGGGTGTGAGTGTGTTGGGGGGGGGAGCTGGTGTGTGTTTGTAGGGGGAGCTGGTGGGTGTGTGTGGGGGGGGGAGCTGGTGGGTGTGTGTGGGGGGGGGAGCTGGTGTGTGTGTGTGTGGGGGAGCTGGTGGGTGTTTGTAGGGGGGGAGCTGGTGGGTGTTTGTCGGGGGGGTGCTGGTGGGTGTGTGTGTGGGGGAGCTGGTGTGTGTGTGGGGGGGGGAGCTGGTGGGTGTTTGTCGGGGGGGTGCTGGTGGGTGTGTGTGTGGGGGGAGCTGGTGTGTGTGTGGGGGGGGGAGCTGGTGGGTGTTTGTCGGGGGGGTGCTGGTGGGTGTGTGTGTGGGGGGGGAGCTGGTGGGTGTTTGTCGGGGGGGGAGCTGGTGGGTGTGTGTGTGGGGGGGAGCTGGTGGGTGTTTGTCGGGGGGGAGCTGGTGGGTGTGTGTGTGGGGGGGAGCTGGTGGGTGTTTGTCGGGGGGGGGTGCTGGTGGGTGTGTGTGTGGGGGGGGGGAGCTGGTGGGTGTTTGTCGGGGGGGAGCTGGTGGGTGTGTGTGGGGGGGGGAGCTGTGGGTTTCAGGGATTTGGGTTACACCTGCTAATGTAGATTTCATTCTAGCACAGCAACACCCCACCTCCACCCCCTCTGTCTCTCCCCCCCCGCCATCCTCCACTCACTCTCTCCCCCACCCCCCCACATCTCTCTCAGTCACTCTCTCCCCAGCTCTCCCACATCTCTCTGACCCCCACACCCCACCCCTCTCTCACTCAGACACTCTCTCTCTCTCTCTCCCTCTCCCCCATCCCTTCCACATCTCTCTCACACTCACTCACTCTCTCTCTCCCTCCGCCAGCCTCCCACATTTCTTTCTCACTCTCTCCCCCACCCCACCACATCTCTCTCGCTCTCTCCCCCACCTCCCCACATCTCTCTCTCTCCCCCACCCCTCACATCTTTCTCTCTCTCTTTCCCCCACCCCCCCCAATGTCTCTCGCACTCTCTCTTTCCCCCACCCCCCTAATCTCTCTCTCTCTCTCTCACACTCTCTCTTTCCCCCACCCACCCCATCTCTCTCTCACTCACTCTCTCTCTCTCTCTCCCCCCCCGACCACAGGAAAGAGAAATTTCTGTATTTGCTCTTCAGAGAATATTAAACAAAGTGGTGTCCAGTCGTGAGTATCAGAATCATTGTGAAGGGGAAATACCTCACCCCCTCGCCCACCCCGTGTCCCACCCTCACCCCCCACCCCCACCCCGTGTCCCACCCTCACCCCCTCGCCCACCCCGTGTCCCACCCTCACCCCCTCGCCCACCCCGTGTCCCACTCTCACCCCCCACCCCCCACCCCGTGTCCCACCCTCACCCCCTCGCCCACCCCGTGCCTCCCACCCTCACCCCCTCGCCCACCCCGTGTCCCACCCTCACCCCCTCGCCCACCCCGTGTCCCACTCTCACCCCCCACCCCCACCCCGTGTCCCACCCTCACCCCCTCGCCCACCCCGTGTCCCACCCTCACCCCCTCGCCCACCCCGTGTCCCACCCTCACCCCCTCGCCCACCCCGTGTCCCACTCTCATCCCCCACCCCCACCCCATGTCCCACCCTCATCCCCACCCCACGTCCCACACTCATCCCCCACGTCCTGTCCCATGTACCACCCTCAACCGGAGGGTGCCTGGTCCCTGTGGATGGGTTGGAGCTGTCTAACAGCCTGTTTGTGTTTAGGTTCTGATATTAAAACCGACGGGTTTGGCCTGGAGACCTGCCGAAACATGGTGAACCTGATGGATGTATCCTTTCACAACCTGCTTCAGCTCCAAACGGGCTGAATGGCCTCCTCCTGTTCCTGTGGCAGTGTTGGTGTGTGTGGGGGGGTGAAGGGGCTGAATGGCCTCCTCCTGTTCCTGTGGCAGTGTTGGTGTGTGGGGGGGGTGAAGGGGCTGAATGGCCTCCTCCTGTTCCTGTGGCAGTGTTGGTGTGTGGGGGGGGGGGCGGTGAAGGGGCTGAATGGCCTCCTCCTGTTCCTGTGGCAGTGTTGGTGTGTGTGGGGGGGGGTGAAGGGGCTGAATGGCCTCCTCCTGTTCCTGTGGCAGTGTTGGTGTGTGTGGGGGGGTGAAGGGGCTGAATGGCCTCCTCCTGTTCCTGTGGCAGTGTTGGTGTGTGGGGGGGGGGTGAAGGGGCTGAATGGCGGCCTCCTGTTCCTGTGGCAGTGTTGGTGTGTGTGGGGGGGTGAAGGGGCTGAATGGCCTCCTCCTGTTCCTGTGGCAGTGTTGGTGTGTGGGGGGGGGGCGGTGAAGGGGCTGAATGGCCTCCTCCTGTTCCTGTGGCAGTGTTGGTGTGTGTGGGGGGGTGAAGGGGCTGAATGGCCTCCTCCTGTTCCTGTGGCAGTGTTGGTGTGTGGGGGGGGGGCGGTGAAGGGGCTGAATGGCCTCCTCCTGTTCCTGTGGCAGTGTTGGTGTGTGTGGGGGGGGGTGAAGGGGCTGAATGGCCTCCTCCTGTTCCTGTGGCAGTGTTGGTGTGTGTGGGGGGGTGAAGGGGCTGAATGGCCTCCTCCTGTTCCTGTGGCAGTGTTGGTGTGTGGGGGGGGGGTGAAGGGGCTGAATGGCGGCCTCCTGTTCCTGTGGCAGTGTTGGTGTGTGGGAGGGGGGGTGAAGGGGCTGAATGGCCTCCTCCTGTTCCTGTGGCTGTTTTCAGGCTGAATCACGCTGCAGCATGTGTCACATTTCGCGTCTTAACGAACAGAACCACAGATGGATGGAAACGGGAAGCTGGGTTTAGTGGAGTTTAAGAAACTGTGGGACAGGGTTCAGAAATACCTGGTAAGGACTGTGTGTGAGAGTGTGTGGGGGGGGGGGTGTGTGTGTGTGTGTGTGTGTGTGTGTGAGAGAGAGAGAGAGAGAGTGTGTGTGTGTGCGGGAGTGCGTGTGTGCGCGCGCGCGCGGGTGCGTGGGAGTGCGCGCGCGGGGGTGTGTGTGTGCGGGCGCGCGGGAGTGTGTGTGTCCGCGTGTGGGAGAATGTGCACGCAAGAGCGTGGGAGCGTGTGTGTGTGCACGTGGGAGCATGAGAGTGTGTGCACACGCACGATTGCGTGGGAGAGTGTGCGTGCGCGCGAGTGCGTGGGAGAGTGTGTGTGTGCACGCGCACGAGTGCGCGGGAGTGTGCGTGCGTGGGAGAGAGAGCGCGGGCGAGTGCGCGCAAGTGCGCGTGAGTGAGAGGCTGTGCGTGCGTGTGATTATATGAGTGTTTATGTGCGTGTGAGTGGGAGAGTGAGAGTGTGTGCACGTGCGTGCGTGCGAGTGTGTAGGAGAGTGTGCGCGAGTGCATGGGAGAGTGAGTGTGTGCGCATGGGAGAGAGTGCGTGCGTATGTGCAAGTACGTGAGAGACAGAGTGTGCGCGAGAGTACGTGGGAGAGAGAGTGTGCGTGCATGCGAGAGTGAGTGTGTGTGCACGCGTGTGTGTACGTGGGAGAGAGAGTGTGCGCGTGCGTGTGAGTACATGGGAGAGAGAGTGTGCGCGTCCGTGCGGGAGAGTGAGTGCGCGTGCGTGCGAGTACGTGGGAGAGTGAGTGTGCACGTGCGTGTGGGAGAGTGAGAGTGTGCGCGTGCATGCGAGTACGTGGGAGAGTGTGTGTGCTTGCGTGCGAGTGTGTGGGAGACTGAGTGTGTGCGAGTATGTGGGAGAGAGAGTGTGCGCGTGCGTGCGAGTGTGTGGGAGAGTGAGAGTGTGCAAGTACGTGGGAGAGTGAGTGTGGGCGTGCGTGCGGGCGGGAGAGTGAGTGTGTGCAAGTACGTGGGAGAGTGAGAGTGTGCGCGTGCGTGCGAGTGTGTGGGAGAGTGAGTGTGTGCAAGTACGTGGGAGAGTGAGTGTGTGCTTGCGTGCGAGTGTGTGGGAGACTGAGTGTGCGCGAGTACGTGGGAGAGAGTGTGTGCGAGTGTGTGGGAGAGTGAGTGTGTGCGAGTATGTGGGAGAGAGAGTGTGCGCGTGCGTGCGAGTGTGTGGGAGAGTGAGAGTGTGCAAGTACGTGGGAGAGAGTGTGTGCGCGTGCGTGCGAGTACGTGGGAGACAGTGTGCAAGTGCGTGGGAGTGTGTGGGAGAGTGAGTGTGTGCGAGTATGTGGGAGAGAGAGTGTGCGCGTGCGTGGGAGTGTGTGGGAGAGTGAGTGTGTGCGAGTACGTGGGAGAGAGAGTGTGTGGGAGAGTGAGTGTGTGCGAGTACGTGGGAGAGAGAGTGTGCGCGTGTGTGGGAGAGTGTGCGAGTACGTGGGAGAGAGAGTGTGCGAGTGCGTGGGAGAGTGAGTGTGTGCGAGTACGTGGGAGAGAGAGTGTGCGAGTGCGTGGGAGAGTGAGTGTGTGCGAGTACGTGGGAGAGAGAGTGAGTGTGTGGGAGAGAGTGTGTGCGAGTACGTGGGAGAGAGAGTGTGCGCGTGCGTGCGAGTGTGTGCGAGTACGTGGGAGAGTGTGCGCGTGCGTGCGAGTGTGTGGGAGAGTGAGAGTGTGCGAGTACGTGGGAGAGAGAGTGTGCGCGTGCGTGGGAGTGTGTGGGAGAGTGAGAGTGTGCGAGTACGTGGGAGAGAGAGTGTGCGTGTGTGGGAGAGTGAGAGTGTGCAAGTACGTGGGAGAGTGAGAGTGTGCGCGTACGTGGGAGAGAGAAGGTGCGCGTGCGTGCGAGTGTGTGGGAGAGTGAGTGTGCAAGTACGTGGGAGACTGAGAGTGTGCGCGTGTGTGCAAGTACGTGGGAGAGAGTGTGCGCGTGCGTGCGAGTGTGTGGGAGAGTGAGAGTGTGCGCGTGCGTGCGAGTGTATGGGAGAGTGGGAGTGTGCGAGTACGTGGGAGAGAGAGTGTGTGCGTGAGTGCGTGCGAGTGTGTGGGAGAGTGAGAGTGTGCGAGTACGTGGGAGAGAGAGTGTGCGCGTGCGTGGGAGTGTGTGGGAGAGTGAGAGTGTGCGAGTATGTGGGAGAGAGAGTGTGCGTGTGTGGGAGAGTGAGAGTGTGCAAGTACGTGGGAGAGTGAGAGTGTGCGCGTACGTGGGAGAGAGAAGGTGCGCGTGCGTGCGAGTGTGTGGGAGAGTGAGAGTGTGCGAGTACGTGGGAGAGAGAGTGTGTGCGCGTGCGTGCGAGTGTGTGGGAGAGTGAGTGTGCAAGTACGTGGGAGACTGAGAGTGTGCGCGTGTGTGCAAGTACGTGGGAGAGAGAGTGTGCGCGTGCGTGCGAGTGTGTGGGAGAGTGAGAGTGTGCGCGTGCGTGCGAGTGTGTGGGAGAGTGGGAGTGTGCGAGTACGTGGGAGAGAGAGTGTGTGCGTGAGTGCGTGCGAGTGTGTGGGAGAGTGGGAGTGTGCGAGTACGTGGGAGAGAGAGTGTGCACGTGCGTGCGAGTGTGTGGGAGAGTGGGAGTGTGCGAGTATGTGGGAGAGAGTGCGCGCGTGCGTGCGAGTGTGTGGGAGAGTGAGTGTGTGCGAGTACGTGGGAGAGAGAGTGTGCGCGTGCGTGCGAGAGTGAGTGTGTGCGAGTACGTGGGAGAGAGAGTGTGCGCGTGCGTGAGAGTGTGTGGGAGAGTGAGTGTGTGCGAGTACGTGGGAGAGAGAGTGTGCGAGTACGTGGGAGAGAGAGAGTGTGCGAGTGTATGGGAGAGAGTGAGTGTGCGCGTGCGTGCGAGAGTGAGTGTGCGCGTGCGTGCGAGAGTGAGTGTGCGAGTACGTGGGAGAGTGAGTGTGCGAGTGCGTGGGAGAGAGAGTGTGCGCGTGCGTGCGAGTGTGTGGGAGAGAGAGTGTGCGCGTACGTGCGAGAGTGAGTGTGTGCGAGTGTGTGGGAGAGTGAGTGTGCGCGTGCGTGCGAGAGTGAGTGTGTGCGAGTACGTGGGAGAGAGAGTGTGCGCGTGTGTGGGAGAGTGAGAGTGTGCAAGTACGTGGGAGAGAGAGAGTGTGCGCGTGCGTGCGAGTGTGTGGGAGAGTGAGTGTGTGCGAGTGTGTGGGAGAGTGAGTGTGCGCGTGCATGCGAGTGTGTGGGAGAGTGAGTGTGCGCGTGCGTGTGTGGGAGAGTGAGTGTGTGCGGGTACGTGGGAGAGAGAGTGTGCGCGTGCGTGCGAGTGTGTGGGAGAGAGAGTGTGCGCGTGCGTGCGAGTGTGTGGGAGAGAAAGTGTGCGCGTGCGTGCGAGAGTGAGTGTGTGCGTGTGTGTGGGAGAGTGAGAGTGTGCGCGTGCGTGCGAGAGTGAGTGTGTGCGAGTACGTGGGAGAGAGAGTGTGCGCGTGCGTGCGAGTGTGTGGGAGAGAGAGTGTGTGCGTGCGTGCGAGTGTGTGGGAGAGTGAGAGTGTGCGCGTGCGTGCGAGAGTGAGTGTGTGCGAGTGTATGGGAGAGAGAGAGTGTGCGCGTGCGTGCGAGTGTGTGGGAGAGTGAGAGTGTGCAAGTACGTGGGAGAGAGAGTGTGCGCGTGCGTGCGAGAGTGAGTGTGTGCGAGTGTGTGGGAGAGAGAGTGTGCGCGTGCGTGCGAGTGTGTGGGAGAGTGGGAGTGTGCGAGTACGTGGGAGAGAGAGAGTGTGCGCGTGTGTGCGAGTGTGTGGGAGAGTGAGTGTGTGCGAGTACGTGGGAGAGAGAGTGTGCGCGTGCGTGCGAGAGTGAGTGTGTGCGAGTACGTGGGAGAGAGAGTGTGCGCGTGCGTGCGAGAGTGAGTGTGTGCGAGTACGTGGGAGAGAGAGTGTGCGCGTGCGTGCGAGAGTGAGTGTGTGCGAGTGTGTGGGAGAGAGAGTGTGCGCGTGCGTGCGAGTGTGTGGGAGAGTGAGTGTGTGCGAGTACGTGGGAGAGAGAGTGTGCGCGTGCGTGCAAGAGTGAGTGTGTGGGAGAGAGAGTGTGCGCGTGCGTGCGAGTGTGTGGGAGAGAGAGTGTGCGCGTGCGTGCAAGAGTGAGTGTGTGCGATTACGTGGGGGAGAGAGTGTGCACGTGCGTGCGAGAGTGTGTGCGAGTACGTGGGAGAGAGAGTGTGCGCGTGTGTGCGAGTACGTGGGAGAGAGAGTGTGCGCGTGCGTGCGAGAGTGAGTGTGTGCGAGTGTGTGGGAGAGAGAGTGTGCGCGTGCGTGCGAGTGTGTGGGAGAGTGAGTGTGTGCGAGTACGTGGGAGAGAGAGTGTGCATGTGCGTGCGAGAGTGAGTGTGTGCGAGTGTGTGGGAGAGAGAGTGTGCGCGTGAGAGTGAGTGTGTGCGAGTACGTGGGAGAGAGAGTGTGCGCGTGCGTGCGAGAGTGAGTGTGTGCGAGTACGTGGGAGAGAGAGTGTGCGCGTGCGTGCGAGTGTGAGTGTGTGCGAGTGTGTGGGAGAGAGAGTGTGCGCGTGCGTGCAAGAGTGAGTGTGTGGGAGAGAGAGTGTGCGCGTGCGTGTGAGTGTGTGGGAGAGTGAGTGTGTGCGAGTACGTGGGAGAGAGAGTGTGCGCGTGCGTGCAAGAGTGAGTGTGTGGGAGAGAGAGTGTGCGCGTGCGTGCGAGTGTGTGGGAGAGAGAGTGTGCGCGTGCGTGCAAGAGTGAGTGTGTGCGAGTACGTGGGAGAGAGAGTGTGCGCGTGCGTGCGAGAGTGTGTGCGAGTACGTGGGAGAGTGTTCAGTGAGCTGCGTGTGAAATTGATGGTGTATTCCGCAGCACTGCGTCGACTGTCAGTTGCTGAGAGATCGCTGCCGTGTGCTCGACTCCACCCGATCTGTTTGTGTTATTCTTTGACAGAAAGTCTACAAGAAGAATGATCTCGACCAGTCAGGCACCATGAGCTCCAGTGAGATGCGCGTTGCTGTTGAGGAAGCTGGTGAGAAACTGCCTGTCACATGAGGGGGAAAAGAACAAGAGGCCATTCAGCCTCTCTAATGTAATCCTATCTCAAACCTGTTACATAGTACCTGGAGGACCCCGCTGCCTCTCGGGGAGGTGGATGCCGAGCGATATTATCACCGCACTGTAAATCCACAAAGACAGCTCATGTTCTGCGTCCCTGGGTTTACCTTCTGCCACAGCAGAAGGTACAATTTGAATTCAACACAAAAAAGCCCAACATTAACAAGCTAATGATGACCGGGAATCCCTTACCAATTATTGGGAAAAGCCCACCTGGTTCACTAATGTCCTTTAGGGAAGGAAACTGCCATCCTCACCTGGTCTGGCCTACATGTGACTCCAGACCCACAGCAATGTGCATGACTCAGAAGCGCCCTCAGGGTAGTGAGGGATGGACAGTACATGCTGCCTGGTCAGCGACGCCCTCACCCCGGGTCCGTTACACCAGGAGGAGGCCATTCAGCTGTCGCCATGATTTCAGTTCTCTGTGTGTCTCTGTCTCTCCAGGTTTCCACTTAAACAACCAGCTGACCCAGATCATCGTGGCCCGGTATTCCGACCTGGATAACCTCACCCTCGATTTCGACAACTTTGTTTCTTGTCTCGTTCGCCTTGAGGCTGTCTTCAGTAAGTGTCACTGTCAGTGGGAGAGTCCTCCCCCACCCCCCAAATAAAACACAGCTGCTGGGTCCGGGGTCAAGCTGACTCTCACTCATTCTCCTCCTTTTTCAGAAATGTTTAACACTCTGCCCAAGGATGGAAATGGCCTTATCCAGCTGGGAATGCTGCAGGTACGAGGGTGGGGTGTGGGGGGTGGGGGGGGTTGCAGTCTAACTGCTGTCCGTCCTGTGATGAGCCCACACTAACTGCTCTCTCCCTCTGTCTCACACACAGTGGCTAACCTTGGTCCTGGGCTGACGCTGCGGGACTGGCCGTGGATCGGGATGAGCTGTTCCTGTCAGGAGAGTGATCCGTTGAGTCTCCGTTCTGTCTGAGGCATACACCCTGATGTTTCTGGGTGGTTCTGTGTTTGGGATCTTGTTCTTCTGCCCTGCCTCAGGGTTGCTTGCTTGTCTATCGGTGGGCTGCGTAGTCACTGCCCTGTGCTCTGATCAAGGAGGGTGCATTTACTCTCTCTCTGCTGCCTAATCCTCAGTATGGCTTTTGGGAGGGGGTGGATGGGACATCCATGCTCTGTCACTTTGCAAAGATCTTGTATTTCTGAGTGAATAAAAATGGGTTGTAAAATCCGAGAGCGCTCCGCATGGTGTCTGAGCTATTCTGTGATTGACTGATGGGATTTATAAATGCACGTGTTCCCTCTGCTTGTGGATAGTGATTGCTGCACACTTTTCAGAAACCAGTAGTTCATTGCCCCTCCCCAGTTGCCCCCTTGAGAAGGTGCGGGGGTAGGGAGCTGCCTTCTTGACCCGCTGCAGTCCATGTGCTGTGAGTTGACCCACAAAGCCATCAGGGAGGGAATTCCAGGATTCTGACCCAGTGACAGTGAAGGAACAGCGATATATTTCCAAGTCAGGATGGTGAGTGGCTCGGAGGGGAACTTGTAGGGGGTGGTGTTCCCATGTATCTGCTGCCCCTGTCCTTCTGGACGGAAGGTGCTGTCTGAGGATCTTAGGATGCAGTGCAGAAACTCACCAGATTATAATGCCACAAAATGTCAAGGGGCGGTGGTTAGATTGTCTCTTATTGGTGATAATCACTGCCTGGCATTTGTGTGGCGCGAATATCACTTGCCACTTGTCAGCCTGAGCCTGGATATTGTCCAGATCTTGTTGCATGTGAACACGGACTGCTTCAGTATCTGAGGAGTCACGAATGGTGCTGAACATTGTGTAATCATCAGTGAACATCCCCACTTCTGACCTTATGATGAAGGGAAGGTCATTGATGAAGCAGCTGGAGATGGTTGGGCCTAGGACACTGCCCTGAGGAACTCCTGCAGCGATAGACAATAGGTGCAGGAGTAGGCCATTCGGCCCTTCGAGCCAGCACCACTATTCATTATGATCACAGCTGATCATCCACAATCAGTTTCCTGTTCCTGCCTTACCTCCACAACCGTTGATTCCACTATCTTTAAGAGCTCTATCCATCTCTTTCTTGAAAGATGTCCTAGAGCTGACATGACTGACCTCCAACAGCCACGACCATCTTCCTATCTGTCAGGTATGACTCCAACCACAGGACAGTTTGTCCCCGATACACACTGATTCCAGTTTTGCTCAGGCTCCTTGATGCCACACTCGGTCGAATGCAGCCTTGATATCAAGGGCTGTCTCATTCTCTCATCATCTCTGGAATTCAGCTCTTTTGTCCATGTTTGACCCAAGGCTGTAGTGAGGTCAGGAGCTGAGTGGCCCTGGTGGAACCCAAACTGGGCATCACTGAGCAGGTTACTGCTGAGCAGGAGCTGCTTGATAGCACTGTTACTGACACCTTCCATCACTTTACTGATGATTGAGAGGAGACTGATGGGATGGGAATTGGCCGGGTAGGATTTGTCCTGCTTTTTGTGTACAGGACGTACCTGGGCAACTTTCCACATTGTCAGGTAGGTACCGGTGTTGTAACTGGACTGGAACAACTTGGGGGTGGGGTGGGGAATCGGAGAGGGTTGAAGGGAATGGAGGTGGAGAGGGAGGAAAGAAGTGGCAGGGAGATGGGGAGAGACTGGGTGTGGCGAGCGGGACTGGGGTGGAGGAACAGTTATGATAGCAATGTTTTAGAGACTTTAGCCAGATACACGAACAGACAAAGAAGAGGGATATGAGCCATTTGGAGGCAGATAGGATTAGTTGAGAATAGCATCATGGTCAGCACTACATGGTGTACTGGTCTATATTTGATCAGACAGAGTGGGGAGAGGGAGGAAGGGCTGAGAGTGGGTGTGAGAAGGAGATGAATCACAGGCATTGTACAAGACCCAACATTTATTTGACCACAGAACAGAGCGAATGCCAGTGTCACCATCTGGAACCCGAGATAAGAACACAGCAGTTCCTTGAATAAACAGTCACCCGTACTCCCATCTCCAAAACCCCTTCCTCTGCCACTCAGCAGAAAATCAAACAGAGCCGTAACCATGTTCACCTGGGTCCCAGTTCACTGCCCCTTCCCCAGTGAACCTCAGCTCACCCTCCTATTTCCCCACTGGGTCCCAGTTGATCCCCGCGATCCAATATCCCAGCAGCATGTCAGATGATGTAATAACTGGGTTCATCCTCAGTGTCACCAATGTCACTGTGCTCCTCCAGTTCGGAACTGTCCAATGTACTGACGGACTGGGTTGAACTCAGGTCATCACAACAGCTGCTTTCACTGTCAGGAACACTGAGAGGTTTCACCTTCAACGCTGAAGCAACAAAGACAAAGAGACAGCACAGTGTTGTGTTACTGACCAGAAACATTGACACTGTTCCTCTCTACAGATGCTGCCTGAGCTGACAGGACACTGGTACAGTTTAAACAAGTACTTCACATCTTCTTTACGTGACACGAGGGGGAGCGGAGGGACAGAGGACCCTGTGCAGTATGACGTTGGGAGTGAGGTGGTATTGGAGTTTTTTGCAGGTTTGAAACTGGGCAGATCCCCAGGGCCAGATCAGCCGTGAGGGGGAGGCGATAATACCACTAGGCTGTTAATCCAGAGACCTCGATAACATTCTGGGGACCTGGGTTCAAATCCCAGCACGGCAGATGGTGGAATCTGAATTCAGTGTGAATTGATTGTTGGGGGAAAATCCCATCTGGTTCACTAATGTCCTTTAGGGAAGGAAACTGCCATCCTTACCTGGTCTGGCCTACACGTGACTCCAGACCCACAGCCATGTGGTTGACTTTTAACTGCCCGATGGGCAATATATGCTGCCTGACCAGCAACGCCCCTCATCCATTAATGAATGAGTAAAAAGGGATTAGTTTAAGCTGGCGTCATGTTCAGCACAACAGTGTAGGCCCTAGGATCCATTCCTGTGCTGTACTGTTCTGTGTAGGTATGGTACTTAAGGATCAAAGGGTATGTGGGGGTGGGAGGGGGGACACGCAGAAACAGGGGACCGAGTTAGACAACTCGTCTTGATTGTACTGAACGGCCTATTCCTGCTCCGATTTTCCATGTTTCTAGGAATAAGTTCGGATTGCTATTCTTAGAGCTGAGAAGGCTGGAGGGAGTTTCTGATCGAGGTGATTGAGGGGCATGGGCAGGGTGGAGAGACAGCAGCTGTTCCCCTGAGTTAAACGGCCAGTAACAAGGGGCTATGAATGTGAGGGAAATGATTTTCACCCAGAGGCTGGTGAAGATCTGGCGTGCACTGCCTGGGAGGAAAACTGAGACGCAAAACCTTTAAACAAATAGCTGGAGGAGCACTGATGTGGCATAACATTCAAGGCTATGGAAAGCTGGACTAGAGTAAAATTTACAGCAGGTTTTGGTACTGAACTATGTGACTCTATAAAGTAACCTCCCACCTCTGGGAAATCCAAACTAGTTGGACAAGCAGTGGAAATGAAACCAGAAATAAGTTTCACAGAGGGGAGGCATACCCTGAGTGAGTTAGTAGTACAGAGATCCTGCAGCACTGTGGGATCAGGTGATTTTTTTACTTTGGTTGGTAGTTTGTAAGGCTTTTTTGAAGAGGATAAATTGAAGCTCAGGTTCATGAACCCAGCGCAAAACAAACAGTGACGTGACAGGAAAACTGTAACTTTATCAGTTGGTTAAAGCTGCTAATTTGACAATCTGTTCCAGGTTACTTTCAGACTAAAGCAGAAATATTTTACCCGTCAAAAGCTAAAAGATCAGTATGCAAATTTTACAAATCAAATGAAGAACTAAGTGATTAAAACAGAGATGTCGGGCGAGGTGATGTATTTTATCTGCAGGCTCTAAGAGTTGGTGAACCTTGTTACAGTTCATAGTGGCCACTTCTGTAGCAAGCTCTCGGTCGCTTGAGGAGCTGTGGCTGGAGTCTGAGGTTCGAACACTGCGACACAGGGGGAGAGTTACCGGGACACTGTGATTCAGGAGGCTGTCACACCCCGTTAGATTAACTACCTTGTATTTAGACAGTAGTCAGGGACAGGAGGATGTGACTGCGAGCGAGGCAGGTGGAGGTAGCCAAGGGGGTAGTGCTGAAGCAGTGTCAGCCCTCGAGCGTGTCTAACAGAGTTGATCTTCTTGCTCTCTGTGTGGATGAGAGTGGGGGCTGTCGGGAGGATGAGCAAACTGACCACAGCATCGTGGGACAGGGAGCCATTCGAGAGAGGGGGGAAAGAATAAAGAAATGTTGTTATAATCAGGGTTAGTACAGTCAGGGGAAGAGATACCATCCCAAAGGTTGTGTTACCTGCCTGGTGCCTGGGTGCAGGATCTCTCACCAGGGATGCAGCGGAACTTGGAGTGGGAGGGGAATGGTCCAGTTGTGAGGACAATGCAGAGATATTTCAGGTTATCCACTTTGGTAGCAAAAGCAGATGAATCAGTATTGGAATGGTAAGAAAGGGCAGGTATGTACTGGCAGTTATATACGAGGGCCTTGCAGTTTGCAGACACCATGTACGTTTACACAAACTGCACCTGCTTCAACTGAACAATGACTGATCTGGTAATGCCCTGACCAACCAGACTCGATCTGCCTGCTTTAATATTTAAACAGAAGCTGGCAGTTCAATGTCAATCATCATTAACTGGTACATTCCCAAAGTTAATGGCTTTACCAAGTACAGTTCATTTCAAACCAATCAGTACACTTGTCTTAAACAATCTGCATCTTATTTCATCCCATAAACTGGTATTCTTGCGAATTGTTCCGATGATTACAGGATGAACCACTTTGATGAAGTGTATTTTTCAGTCATGTATGTGCGGTGTATGGGCAATCAACCCGTTTGACTTGGGAGATCATTAATTATCCTGTTTCACTTTACGTTAACAGCTCTGAAAGAACCTCATTGATTAAGTGTTGCAAAGTTATGTGGAAGGCAGGAAGCTAGAATGTTATTACAAAAATAATAAGGGAGAAAAGTGCGTGGTCCCTTTAAGAGGTGAGGTGTTATTTTTTGCACTTAGAAATAGTTTTTAAAAATATACATCTGTGAACAGCTGCTGGAGGTTAACAATACAGAAATAACCTGAAATTGAAACATTTATACTGAAGGCCAAGCAGCATTTTTTTAACCAAGATAACAGTTTTCAAATTTAGCCAATCAAATTAAACCAAACCCTATCAAATTTAATTCTGATGGTGTTGACAACATTGAACCTACATAAGAAGTACTGTTATGTTATCACGTATAAAGATGGGGGAAAGTGGACAGAGACCCCAGAGTGAACTGCCATTCACCCAGATTAGGAACCCTCAGCTCCCAGGAGACAGAGAATTATTATCTCTCACAGTCATCAGTGTTCGAGAAAGCCCCATCTATTCCCAAAAGGGTACCACAGCATTTTACAGAGAAAAACATCCCCAACAGCAGAATCAGTGGTAGAAAGGTGGCTGTGAAGTAAGGGAGAAGGCAGAACGTTCCGGATGACACAGCCTGTGAGAACTTGGAGAGATCAAATTTTGATTTATTATTGTCTTGTTAATTGGGTTCATATAAACAGGATTTGTGTTTATTTGTGCTAAGGTTAAAGGGATACATTTTCTTGTTACTTATAGAGAGGATCAGGGATTTTCTTTCTTTTAATGGATAACGAGGGGAAAGGCGAACTTCTCTGCGTGTTTTGTGGGTAATTATTAGAAGGGAAGCTCTATTGGATATTGTGTTTTGGTTTAATTATTACAGGGGCTTTGGTTATCCTCTCTCTGTACCATTACGGTGTGATAGAAATGAGACTATGTCTGCAGTGCTGTGCTCACCTTTCCTCTCTTTGATGAGCTGTAGCCTGCGCGCTCTCATCGCCTCACTCAGACTCTCCAGCATCCGTTCAATACAGTTGTCCAAGACCACAGAGCGTGTCTGTGAAAGGATGGTCTGCCTACAGATAGGACATTCCTCCTTCCTCTTCCTCCACTCCAGGATACAGTGACAGCAAAAACTATGTGAACAGTTCAGAGTGACAGCCTGAAGTGAAACAGAGACACATACACAGTGACAATCTGACAGACCATAACATATCGCAGAAGTAGGCCATTCAGCCCATTGAATCTGCTCTGCCATTCAACGTGACCTCAGCTGGTCTGATAATCCTCAGCTCCACTTTCCTGCCTTTTCCCCCATAATTTGTTTTCTGCTCTGCCTTGAATATACTGAATGATGCAGCCTCGACAGCCCTCTGTGGTAAAGAGTTCCACACAGTCACTTCCTCTGAGAGAAAAGAGAATCTTCCTTATCTCTGTCTTAAATGTGCGATCCCTCATTCTGAGGTCCTCTGGTCCTAGACTCTTCCCACAAGGGGAAACACCCCTCCGCATCGACCTAGCTAAAGGGCCCTAAGAATCTCGTATGTTTTCATAAGACCGTAGGATATAGGTGCAGAATTAGCCTGTTTGCCCCATTAAATCTGCTCTATCATTCGATCATGGCTGATATATTTCTCAACCCCATTCTCCTGGAGTAACCCCGTGTCTGCAATACACTCTGTGACTGAGCCTCCCACAGCCCTTCGCAACAAGCAGTCCCACAGGATTCCCCCACACTCCCTCTGGCTGAAGAAATTCCTCCTGTTTGCGGTTCTAAAGGGTTGTCCCTTCACCCTGAGGCTGTGGGATACATTTTGGAGGGTTGGTGTGGATTTGTTGGGCTGAATGGCCTGTTTCCACACAGTAGGGATTCTATTCGAATCTGTTCCAACATCACCAGTTAGTGGCTGCCATCATGAAAAAGACCCTCTACTCTCTGCCTTGTGCCAGTCAGCCAATCCTCTAGCCATGCCTGTACCTTACCCCGAACACACTGGGCTCTCGTTTTATTTAGCAGCCTCCTGTTTCGATGAGCTCATCTCTCATTCTCTAAACTCCAGTGAGTACAGGTACAACATACCCAACCTTTCCACATCAGAATCCTTCCAGGCCGGGGATCAGCTGAGTGAACCTTCACCAGACAGTCTCAAATGCCAGCCTACCTTTCCTTACTTACAGGACCCAAACCTTTCACAGTATTCCAGCTGTGGTCTGACAAGTACCTAACATTGTCTGAGCTCAATCCTACGTTTGTACTCCAGTCCCTCTGAAATAAAAGCCTCCATTCCATTTACCTTCCCTATTAGCCATGGAACTTGAATGGCAGCTTTTTGTCATTCATAGACAGGGTCTCCCAAATCCTTTGTTGTGTAGCTTCTTGAAATTTTTCCCTGTTTAAATAATATCCAGCTCTTCAATCCTCCTGTGAAAGTGCATGACTTCAAATTAGCTCAGAGATGGAGAGTCAGAGTGATTGTCTGACAGGGGGGAGAGACAGAGCGGCTGAGAGAGAGTGTGTGTGTGTGTGTCGGAGAAACAGAGAGAGAGAGAGAGAGAGAGGGTGTGTGTGTGTGTGTGTGTGTGTCGGAGAAACAGAGAGAGAGAGAGAGAGAGAGGGTGTGTGTGTGTGTGTGTGTGTGTCGGAGAAACAGAGAGAGAGAGAGAGAGAGAGGGTGTGTGTGTGTGTGTGTCGGAGAAACAGAGAGAGAGAGAGGGTGTGTGTGTGTGTGTGTGTGTGTCGGAGAAACAGAGAGAGAGAGAGAGAGAGGGTGTGTGTGTGTGTGTGTGTGTCGGAGAAACAGAGAGAGAGAGAGAGAGAGAGGGTGTGTGTGTGTGTGTGTGTCGGAGAAACAGAGAGAGAGAGAGAGAGGGTGTGTGTGTGTGTGTAGGGGGGTGTGTGTGTTGGTGTGTGCATGTATGTGTGTGAATGTGTGTTGGAGATACAGAGAGAAAGACAGTGTGTATCAGTCTGCGTCAGAAAGACAGAGACAATGTGCGTGTTTGTGGAGAGAGAGAGTGTGAGTGCGTGCGTGTCGGAGAGACAGAGACAGTGTGCGTGTTTGTGGAGAGAGAGAGTGTGTGTGCGTGTTTGTGAGAGAGAGAGAGTGTGAGTGCGTGCGTGTCGGAGAGACAGAGACAGTGTGCGTGTTTGTGGAGAGAGAGAGTGTGTGTGCGTGTTTGTGAGAGAGAGAGAGAGTGTGAGTGCGTGCGTGTCGGAGAGACACAGACAATGTGCGTGTTTGTGGAGAGAGAGAGAGAGTGTGAGTGCGTGCGTGTCGGAGAGACAGAGACAGTGTGCGTGTTTGTGGAGAGAGAGAGTGTGTGTGCGTGTTTGTGAGAGAGAGAGAGTGTGAGTGCGTGCGTGTCGGAGAGACAGAGACAGTGTGCGTGTTTGTGGAGAGAGAGAGTGTGTGTGCGTGTTTGTGAGAGAGAGAGAGAGTGTGAGTGCGTGCGTGTCGGAGAGACAGAGACAGTGCGTGTGTTTGTGGAGAGAGAGAGAGAGTGTGAGTGCGTGCGTGTCGGAGAGATAGAGACAGTGTGTGTGTTTGTGGAGAGAGAGACAGTGTGAGTGCGTGCGTGTCGGAGAGATAGAGACAGTGTGCGTGTTTGTGGAGAGAGACAGTGCACGTGTGTTGGAGAGACAGAGACAGTGTGCGCATGTGTCGGAGAGACAGAGACAGTGTGCGCATGTGTCGGAGAGACAGAGACAGTGCGCGCGTGTTTCGGAGAGACTGAGACAGTCAGCGCGTGTCGGAGAGCGAGACAGTGTGCGCGTGTGTGTCGGAGAGACAGAGATAGTGCGCATGTGTCGGAGAGACAGAGACAGTGTGCGCGTGTTTGAGAGACAGTGTGCATGTGTCAGAGAGAGAGAGAGAGAGAGACAATGTGCGCGTGTGTGTCGGAGAGACAGAGACAGTGCGCATGTGTCGCAGAGACAGTGCGCGTGTGTCGGAGAGACAGAGACAGTGTGTGCGTGTTTCGGAGAGACTGAGACAGTCAGCACGTGTCGGAGAGCGAGACAGTGTGCGCGTGCGTGTCGGAGAGACAGAGACAGTGCGTGTGTTTGTGGAGAGAGAGAGAGAGAGAGAGAGTGAGTGCGTGCGTGTCGGAGAGATAGAGACAGTGTGTGTGTTTGTGGAGAGAGAGACAGTGTGAGTGCGTGTGTGTCGGAGAGATAGAGACAGTGTGCGTGTTTGTGGAGAGAGACAGTGCACGTGTGTTGGAGAGACGGAGACAGTGTGCGCATGTGTCGGAGAGACAGAGACAGTGTGTGCGTGTTTCGGAGAGACTGAGACAGTCAGCGCGTGTCGGAGAGCGAGACAGTGTGCGCGTGTGTGTCGGAGAGACAGAGACAGTGTGCGCGAGTGTTGAGGACACAGAGACAGTGTGCGCATGTGTCGGAGAGACATAGACAGTGTGCGCGTGTTTCAGAGAGACTGAGACAGTGTGCGCACGTGTGTCGGAGAGGCAGTGTGCATGTGTCGGAGAGAGAGAGACAGTGTGCGCGAGTGCTGGAGACACAGAGACAGTGTGTGTGTTTGTGGGGAGAGAGAGAGAGTGTGAGTGCGTGCATGTTGGAGAGACAGACAGTGTGCGTGTTTGTGGAGAGAGAGAGAGAGAGAGTGAGTGCGTGCGTGTCGGAGAGACAGAGACAGTGTGCATGTTTCGAAGAGACAGAGACAGTGTGCGCATGTGTCGCAGAGAAAGAGAGACAGTGTGCGCGAGTGTTGGAGACAGACAGTGTGCGTGTGTCGGAGAGAGCGAGAGAGAGAGACAGTGTGTGCCTGTGTGTCAGAGAGACAGAGACAGTGTGCGTGTGTGTGTCGGAGAGACAGAGACAGTGTGCGCGTGTGTCGGAGAGACTGAGACAGTCAGCGCGTGTGTTGGAGAGCGAGACAGTGTGCGCGTGTGTGTCGGAGACAGAGACAGTGTGCGCATGTTTGAGAGACAGTGTGCATGTGTCAGAGAGAGAGAGACAATGTGCGCGCGTGTGTCGGAGAGACAGAGACAGTGTGCGCGCGTGCGCGCGCGTCGGAGAGACAGTGAGCGCGCGCGTCGGAGAGACAGTGTGCGCGCGCGTCGGAGAGACAGTGTGCGCGCGCGTCGGAGAGACAGTGTGCGCGCGCGTCGGAGAGAGAGAGTGTGAGTGCGTGCGTGTCGGAGAGAGAGAGAGAGAGAGTGTGTGAGTGCGTGCATGTCGGAGAGAGAGAGAGAGAGAGAGTGTGTGAGTGCGTGCGTGTCGGAGAGAGAGAGAGAGAGTGTGTGAGTGCGTGCGTGTCGGACAGAGAGAGAGTGCGTGCGTGCGTGTCGGAGAGAGAGAGAGAGAGAGTGAGTGTGAGTGGGTGCGTGTCGGAGAGAGAGAGAGAGAGAGAGAGAGTGTGAGTGCGTGCGTGTCGGAGAGATAGAGACAGTGTGCGTGTTTGTGGAGAGAGACAGTGCGCGTGTCGGAGAGACAGAGACAGTGTGCGCGGTGTTTCGGAGAGACTGAGACAGTGTGCGCATGTGTCGGAGAGTGAGACAGTGTGCACGTGTGTGTCGGAGAGACAGAGACAGTGTGTGCATGTCGGAGAGACAGAGACAGTGTGCGCGTGTGTGTCGGAGAGACAGAGACAGTGCGCATGTGTCGGAGAGCGAGAGAGACAGTGTGCACAAGTGTTGGAGACACAGGGACAGTGTGCGCGTGTATTGGACAGAGAGAGAGAGACAGTGTGCGCGTGTGTTGGAGACACAGACAGTGTGCGCGTGTCGGAGAGAGAGAGAGGCAGTGTGCGCGTGTGTCGGAGAGACAGAGACAGTGCGCATGTGTCGCAGAGACAGTGCGCGTGTGTCGGAGAGACAGAGACAGTGTGTGCGTGTTTCGGAGAGACTGAGACAGTCAGCGCGTGTCGGAGAGCGAGACAGTGTGCGCGTGTGTGTCGGAGAGACAGAGACAGTGTGCGCGAGTGTTGAGGACACAGAGACAGTGTGCGCATGTGTCGGAGAGACATAGACAGTGTGCGCGTGTTTCAGAGAGACTGAGACAGTGTGCGCACGTGTGTCGGAGAGGCAGTGTGCATGTGTCGGAGAGAGAGAGACAGTGTGCGCGAGTGCTGGAGACACAGAGACAGTGTGTGTGTTTGTGGGGAGAGAGAGAGAGTGTGAGTGCGTGCATGTTGGAGAGACAGACAGTGTGCGTGTTTGTGGAGAGAGAGAGAGAGAGAGTGAGTGCGTGCGTGTCGGAGAGACAGAGACAGTGTGCATGTTTCGAAGAGACAGAGACAGTGTGCGCATGTGTCGCAGAGAAAGAGAGACAGTGTGCGCGAGTGTTGGAGACAGACAGTGTGCGTGTGTCGGAGAGAGCGAGAGAGAGAGACAGTGTGTGCCTGTGTGTCAGAGAGACAGAGACAGTGTGCGCGTGTGTGTCGGAGAGACAGAGACAGTGTGCGCGTGTGTCGGAGAGACTGAGACAGTCAGCACGTGTGTTGGAGAGCGAGACAGTGTGCGCGTGTGTGTCGGAGACAGAGTCAGTGTGCATGTGTCGGAGAGACAGAGACAGTGTGCGCATGTTTGAGAGACAGTGTGCATGTGTCAGAGAGAGAGAGACAATGTGCGCGCGTGTGTCGGAGAGACAGAGACAGTGTGCGCGCGTGTGTCGGAGAGGCAGTGTGCATGTGTCAGAGAGAGAGAGACAATGTGCGCGCGTGTGTCAGAGAGAGAGAGACAATGTGCGCGCGTGTGTCGGAGAGACAGAGACAGTGTGCGCGCGTGCGCGCGCGTCGGAGAGACAGTGTGCGCGCGCGTCGGAGAGACAGTGTGCGCGCGCGTCGGAGAGACAGTGTGCGCGCGCGTCGGAGAGACAGTGTGCGCGCGCGTCGGAGAGACAGTGTGCGCGCGCGTCGGAGAGACAGTGTGCGCGCGCGTCGGAGAGAGAGAGTGTGAGTGCGTGCGTGTCGGAGAGAGAGAGAGAGAGTGTGTGTGAGTGCGTGCGTGTCGGAGAGAGAGAGAGAGAGTGTGTGTGAGTGCGTGCGTGTCGGAGAGAGAGAGAGTGCGTGCGTGCGTGTCGGAGAGAGAGAGGGAGAGGGAGAGAGAGAGAGTGAGTGTGAGTGCGTGCGTGTCGGAGAGAGAGAGAGAGAGAGAGAGTGTGAGTGCGTGCGTGTCGGAGAGAGAGAGAGAGAGAGAGAGTGTGAGTGCGTGCGTGTCGGAGAGATAGAGACAGTGTGCGTGTTTGTGGAGAGAGACAGTGCGCGTGTCGGAGAGACAGAGACAGTGTGCGCGTGTGTCGGAGAGTGAGACAGTGTGCACGTGTGTGTCGGAGAGACAGAGACAGTGTGCGCGTGTGTGTCGGAGAGACAGAGACAGTGCGCATGTGTCGGAGAGTGAGAGAGACAGTGTGCACAAGTGTTGGAGACACAGGGACAGTGTGCGCGTGTATTGGACAGAGAGAGAGAGACAGTGTGCGCGTGTGTCGGAGACACAGACAGTGTGCGCGTGTCGGAGAGAGAGAGAGGCAGTGTGCGCGTGTGTCGGAGAGACAGAGACAGTGTGCGCATGTGGGAGAGAGAGAGAGACAGTGTGTGCCTGTGTGTCGGAGAGACAGAGACAGTGTGCGCATATCGGAGAGAGACAGAGACAGTATGCATGCGTCGGAGAGAGAGAGAGAGAGAGAGACAGTGTGCGTGTGTGTGTGTCGGAGAGACAGAGACAGTGCGCATGTGTCGGAGAGACAGAGACAGTCAGCGCGTGTGTCGGAGAGCAAGACAGTGTGCGCGTGTGTGTCAGAGACAGAGACAGTGTGCACGTGTTTGAGAGACAGAGAGACAATGTGCGCGTGTGTGTCGAAGAGACAGAGACAGAGACAGTGTGCATGTGTCGGAGAGACAGAGACAGTGCGCATGTGTCGGAGAGACAGAGACAGTGTGCGCGTGTTTGAGAGACAGTGTGCATGTGTCAGA
This sequence comes from Stegostoma tigrinum, assembly GCF_030684315.1. Classification (NCBI taxonomy): domain Eukaryota; kingdom Metazoa; phylum Chordata; class Chondrichthyes; order Orectolobiformes; family Stegostomatidae; genus Stegostoma; species Stegostoma tigrinum. The sequence continues at coordinate 623,463 of NC_081357.1, forward strand.
GACAGAGAGAGACACAATGTGCGCGTGTGTGTCAGAGAGACAGAGACAGTGCGCATGTGTCGCAGAGACAGTGTGCATGTGTCGGAGAGACAGAGGCAGTGTGCGGGTGCATGTGTCGGAGAGACAGAGACAGTGTGCATGTGTCGGAGAGAAAGAGAGACAGTGTGTGCGTGTGTTGGAAACACAGAGACACTGTGCGCGTGTCGGAGAGACAGAGACAGTGTTCGCATGTGTCGCAGAGACAGTGTGCATGTGTCGCAGAGAAAGAGAGACAGTGTGCGCGAGTGTTGGAGACACAGAGACAGTGTGCACGTGTCGGGGAGAGAGAGAGAGAGAGACAGCGTGCGCGTGTCGGAGAGAGACAGAGACAGTGTGCATGTGTCGGAGAAACAGAGACAGTCCGCATTTGTTGGAGACACAGAGACAGTGTGCGCGTGTGGGAGAGAGAGAGAGACAGTGTGCGCCTGTGTCTCGGAGAGACAGAGACAGTGTGGGTGTGTGTGTCGGAGAGACAGTGTGCATGTGTCGGAGAGAGAGAGAGAGAGGTAGTGTGCGCGTGTGTCGGAGACACAGAGACAGTGTGCGCGTGTTTCGGAGAGACTGAGACAGTCAGCGCATGTGTCGGAGAGACTGAGACAGTGTGCGCACGTGTGTCGGAGAGGCAGTGTGCATGTGTCGGAGAGAGAGAGACAGTGTGAGCGAGTGTTGGGGACACAGAGACAGTGTGTGTGTTTGTGGGGAGAGAGAGAGAGAGAGAGAGAGAGAGTGTGAGTGCGTGCGTGTTGGAGAGACAGACAGTGTGCGTGTTTGTGGAGAGAGAGAGAGAGAGAGTGTGAGTGCGTGTGTGTCGGAGAGACAGAGACAGTGTGCGTGTTTGTGGAGAGAGAGTGTGAGTGCGTGCGTGTCGGAGAGATAGAGACAGTGCGCATGTGTCGAAGAGACAGAGACAGTGTGCGCATGTGTCGCAGAGAAAGAGAGACAGTGTGCGCGAGTGTTGGAGACAGACAGTGTGCGTGTGTTGGAGAGAGAGAGAGAGAGAGAGAGACAGTGTGTGCGCGTGTGTCAGAGAGACAGAGACAGTGTGCGCGTGTGTCGGAGAGACTGAGACAGTCAGCGCGTGTGTCGGAGAGACTGAGACAGTCAGCGCGTGTGTCGGAGAGACTGAGACAGTCAGCGCGTGTGTTGGAGAGTGAGACAGTGTGCGTGTGTGTGTCGGAGACAGAGTCAGTGTGCATGTGTCGGAGAGACAGAGACAGTGTGCGCGTGTTTGAGAGACAGTGTGCAGGTGTCAGAGAGAGACAGAGACAGTGTGTGTGCGTGCGCGTCGGAGAGACAGGGACAGAGACAGTGTGTGTGCGTGCGCGTCGGAGAGACAGGGACAGTGTGCGCGCGCGTCGGAGGGACAGCGTGCGCGCGCGTCGGAGGGACAGCGTGCGCGCGCGTCGGAGGGACAGCGTGCGCGCGCGTCGGAGGGACAGCGTGCGCGCGCGTCGGAGGGACAGCGTGCGCGCGCGTCGGAGGGACAGCGTGCGCGCGCGTCGGAGGGACAGCGTGCGCGCGCGTCGGAGGGACAGCGTGCGCGCGCGTCGGAGGGACAGCGTGCGCGCGCGTCGGAGGGACAGCGTGCGCGCGCGTCGGAGGGACAGCGTGCGCGCGCGTCGGAGGGACAGCGTGCGCGCGCGTCGGAGGGACAGCGTGCGCGCGCGTCGGAGGGACAGCGTGCGCGCGCGTCGGAGGGACAGCGTGCGCGCGCGTCGGAGGGACAGCGTGCGCGCGCGTCGGAGGGACAGCGTGCGCGCGCGTCGGAGAGACAGCGTGCGCGCGCGTCGGAGAGACAGCGTGCGCGCGCGTCGGAGAGACAGCGTGCGCGCGCGTCGGAGAGACAGCGTGCGCGCGCGTCGGAGAGACAGCGTGCGCGCGCGTCGGAGAGACAGCGTGCGCGCGCGTCGGAGAGACAGCGTGCGCGCGCGTCGGAGAGACAGCGTGCGGGCGCGTCGGAGAGACAGTGTGCGCGCGCGTCGGAGAGAGAGAGTGTGAGTGCGTGCGTGTCGGAGAGAGAGAGTGTGAGTGCGTGCGTGTCGGAGAGAGAGAGGGAGAGAGAGAGAGTGAGTGTGAGTGCGTGCGTGTCGGAGAGAGAGAGAGAGAGAGAGAGTGTGAGTGCGTGCGTGTCGGAGAGATAGAGACAGTGTGCGTGTTTGTGGAGAGAGACAGTGCGCGTGTCGGAGAGACAGAGACAGTGTGCGCGGTGTTTCGGAGAGACTGAGACAGTGTGCGCGTGTGTCGGAGAGTGAGACAGTGTGCACGTGTGTGTCGGAGAGACAGAGACAGTGTGTGCATGTCGGAGAGACAGAGACAGTGTGCGCGTGTGTGTCGGAGAGACAGAGACAGTGCGCATGTGTCGGAGAGCGAGAGAGACAGTGTGCACAAGTGTTGGAGACACAGGGACAGTGTGCGCGTGTATTGGACAGAGAGAGAGAGACAGTGTGCGCGTGTGTCGGAGACACAGACAGTGTGCGCGTGTCGGAGAGAGAGAGAGGCAGTGTGCGCGTGTGTCGGAGAGACAGAGACAGTGTGCGCATGTGGGAGAGAGAGAGAGACAGTGTGTGCCTGTGTGTCGGAGAGACAGAGACAGTGTGCGCATATCGGAGAGAGACAGAGACAGTATGCATGCGTCGGAGAGAGAGAGAGAGAGAGAGAGAGAGACAGTGTGCGTGTGTGTGTGTTGGAGAGACAGAGACAGTGCGCATGTGTCGGAGAGACAGAGACAGTCAGCGCGTGTGTCGGAGAGCAAGACAGTGTGCGCGTCTGTGTCAGAGACAGAGACAGTGTGCACGTGTTTGAGAGACAGAGAGAGAGAGACAGAGAGACAATGTGCGCGTGTGTGTCGAAGAGACAGAGACAGAGACAGTGTGCATGTGTCGGAGAGACAGAGACAGTGCGCATGTGTCGGAGAGACAGAGACAGTGTGCGCGTGTTTGAGAGACAGTGTGCATGTGTCAGAGACAGAGAGAGACACAATGTGCGCGTGTGTGTCAGAGAGACAGAGACAGTGCGCATGTGTCGCAGAGACAGTGTGCATGTGTCGGAGAGACAGAGGCAGTGTGCGGGTGCATGTGTCGGAGAGACAGAGACAGTGTGCATGTGTCGGAGAGAAAGAGAGACAGTTTGTGCGTGTGTTGGAAACACAGAGACACTGTGCGCGTGTCGGAGAGACAGAGACAGTGTTCGCATGTGTCGCAGAGACAGTGTGCATGTGTCGCAGAGAAAGAGAGACAGTGTGCGCGAGTGTTGGAGACACAGAGACAGTGTGCACGTGTCGGGGAGAGAGAGAGAGAGAGACAGCGTGCGCGTGTCGGAGAGAGACAGAGACAGTGTGCATGTGTCGGAGAAACAGAGACAGTCCGCATTTGTTGGAGACACAGAGACAGTGTGCGCGTGTGGGAGAGAGAGAGAGACAGTGTGCGCCTGTGTCTCGGAGAGACAGAGACAGTGTGGGTGTGTGTGTCGGAGAGACAGTGTGCATGTGTCGGAGAGAGAGAGAGAGAGGTAGTGTGCGCGTGTGTCGGAGACACAGAGACAGTGTGCGCGTGTTTCGGAGAGACTGAGACAGTCAGCGCATGTGTCGGAGAGACTGAGACAGTGTGCGCACGTGTGTCGGAGAGGCAGTGTGCATGTGTCGGAGAGAGAGAGACAGTGTGAGCGAGTGTTGGGGACACAGAGACAGTGTGTGTGTTTGTGGGGAGAGAGAGAGAGAGAGAGAGAGAGAGTGTGAGTGCGTGCGTGTTGGAGAGACAGACAGTGTGCGTGTTTGTGGAGAGAGAGAGAGAGAGAGTGTGAGTGCGTGTGTGTCGGAGAGACAGAGACAGTGTGCGTGTTTGTGGAGAGAGAGTGTGAGTGCGTGCGTGTCGGAGAGATAGAGACAGTGCGCATGTGTCGAAGAGACAGAGACAGTGTGCGCATGTGTCGCAGAGAAAGAGAGACAGTGTGCGCGAGTGTTGGAGACAGACAGTGTGCGTGTGTTGGAGAGAGAGAGAGAGAGAGAGACAGTGTGTGCGCGTGTGTCAGAGAGACAGAGACAGTGTGCGCGTGTGTCGGAGAGACTGAGACAGTCAGCGCGTGTGTTGGAGAGCGAGACAGTGTGCGTGTGTGTGTCGGAGACAGAGTCAGTGTGCATGTGTCGGAGAGACAGAGACAGTGTGCGCGTGTTTGAGAGACAGTGTGCAGGTGTCAGAGAGAGACAGAGACAGTGTGTGTGCGTGCGCGTCGGAGAGACAGGGACAGAGACAGTGTGTGTGCGCGCGCGTCGGAGAGACAGGGACAGCGTGCGCGCGCGTCGGAGAGACAGCGTGCGCGCGCGTCGGAGAGACAGCGTGCGCGCGCGTCGGAGAGACAGCGTGCGCGCGCGTCGGAGAGACAGCGTGCGCGCGCGTCGGAGAGACAGCGTGCGCGCGCGCCGGAGAGACAGCGTGCGCGCGCGCCGGAGAGACAGCGTGCGCGCGCGCCGGAGAGAGAGACAGAGTGTGCCTGTGGGTCGGAGAGACAGAGAGAGAGTGTGAGTGCGTGCGTGTTGGAGAGAGAGAGACAGTGTGCGTGTTTGTGGAGAGAGACAGTGTGCGCGTGTCGGAGAGACAGAGACAGTGTGCGCGTGTCGGAGAGACAGAGACAGTGTGCGCGTGTTTCGGAGAGACAGAGACAGAGACAGCGTGCGCGTGTGTGTCGGAGAGACAGAGACAGTGTGTGCATGTCGGAGAGACAGAGACAGTGTGTGCATGTCGGAGAGACAGAGACAGCGTGCGCGTGTGTGTCGGAGAGACAGAGACAGTGTGCGCATGTTTGAGAGACAGTGTGCAGGTGTCAGAGAGAGAGAGAGAGAGACTGAGAGAGACAGAGACAGTGTGCGCGTGTTTGAGAGACAGTGTGCATGTGTCAGAGAGAGAGAAAGACACAATGTGCGCGTGTGTGTCGAAGAGACAGAGACAGAGACAGAGACAGTGTGCATGTGTCGGAGAGACAGAGACAGTGCGCATGTGTGTCGGAGAGACAGAGACAGTGCGCATGTGTGTCGGAGAGACAGAGACAGTGTGCGCGTGTTTGAGAGACAGTGCGCATGTGTCAGAGAGAGAGAAAGACACAATGTGCGCGTGTGTGTTGGAGAGACAGAGACAGTGCGCATGTGTTGCAGAGACAGTATGCATGTGTCGGAGAGACAGAGGCAGTGTGCGTGTGCGTGTGTCGGAGAGAGAGACAGTGTGCATGTGTCGGAGAGAAAGAGAGACAGTGTGTGCGTGTGTTGGAGACACAGAGACACTGTGCGCGTGTCGGAGAGACAGAGACAGTGTTCGCATGTGTCGCAGAGACAGTGTGCATGTGTCGGAGAGACAGAGACAGTGTGCGCGAGTGTTGGAGACACAGAGACAGTGTGCACGTGTCGGAGAGAGAGAGAGAGAGAGACAGTGTGTGCCTGTGAGTCGGAGAGACAGAGAGACCGTGTGCGTGTGTGTGTGTCGGAGAGACAGAGACAGTGCGCATGTGTCGGAGAGACAGAGACAGTCCGCATTTGTCGGAGAGACAGAGACAGTGCGCATGTGTCGGAGAGACAGAGAGACAGTGTGCGCGTGTGGGAGAGAGAGAGACAGTGTGCGCCTGTGTCTCAGAGAGACAGTGTGCGCCTGTGTCTCGGAGAGACAGAGACAGTGTGGGTGTGTGTGTCGGAGAGACAGTGTGCATGTGTTGGAGAGAGAGAGAGGTAGTGTGAGCGTGTGTCGGAGACACAGAGACAGTGCGCATGTGTCGGAGAGACAGAGACAGTGTGCGCGTGTTTGAGAGACAGTGTGCATGTGTCAGAGAGAGAGAAAGACACAATGTGCGCGTGTGTGTTGGAGAGACAGAGACAGTGCGCATGTGTTGCAGAGACAGTATGCATGTGTCGGAGAGACAGAGGCAGTGTGCGTGGGTCGGAGAGACAGAGACAGTGTGCATGTGTCGGAGAGAAAGAGACAGTGCGCATGTGTCGGAGAGACAGAGACAGTGCGCATGTGTCGGAGAGACAGAGACAGTGCGCATGTGTCGGAGAGACAGAGACAGTGCGCATGTGTCGGAGAGACAGAGACAGTGCGCATGTGTCGGAGAGACAGAGACAGTGCGCATGTGTCGGAGAGACAGAGACAGTGTGCATGTGTCGGAGAGAGAGAGAGAGAGAGAGACAGAGTGTGCCTGTGGGTCGGAGAGACAGAGAGAGAGTGTGAGTGTGTGCGTGTTGGAGAGAGAGAGACAGTGTGTGTGTTTGTGGAGAGAGACAGTGTGCGCGTGTCGGAGAGACAGAGACAGTGTGCGCGTGTCGGAGAGACAGAGACAGTGTGCATGTGTCGGAGAGACAGAGACAGCGGCGCGTGTGTGTCGGAGAGACAGAGACAGTGTGCATGTGTCGGAGAGAAAGAGAGACTGTGCGCGTGTCGGAGAGACAGAGACAGTGTGTGCATGTCGGAGAGACAGAGACAGCGTGCGCGTGTGTGTCGGAGAGACAGAGACAGTGTGCGCGTGTTTGAGAGACAGTGTGCAGGTGTCAGAGAGAGAGAGAGAGAGAGAGAGAGACTGAGAGAGACAATGTGCGCGTGTGTGTCGAAGAGACAGAGACAGAGACAGAGACAGTGTGCATGTGTCGGAGAGACAGAGACAGTGCGCATGTGTGTCGGAGAGACAGAGACAGTGCGCATGTGTCGGAGAGACAGAGACAGTGTGCGCGTGTTTGAGAGACAGTGTGCATGTGTCGGAGAGAGAGAAAGACACAATGTGCGCGTGTGTGTTGGAGAGACAGAGACAGTGCGCATGTGTTGCAGAGACAGTATGCATGTGTCGGAGAGACAGAGGCAGTGTGCATGTGTCGGAGAGAAAGAGAGACAGTGTGTGCGTGTGTCAGAGACACAGAGACACTGTGCGCGTGTCGGAGAGACAGAGACAGTGTTCGCATGTGTCGCAGAGACAGTGTGCATGTGTCGCAGAGACAGAGACAGTGCGCATGTGTCGGACAGACAGAGACAGTGCGCATGTGTCGGAGAGACAGAGACAGTGCGCATGTGTCGGACAGACAGAGACAGTGCGCATGTGTCGGACAGACAGAGACAGTGCGCATGTGTCGGACAGACAGAGACAGTGCGCATGTGTTGCAGAGACAGTATGCATGTGTCGGAGAGACAGAGACAGTGTGCATGTGTCGGAGAGAAAGAGAGACAGTGTGTGCGTGTGTCAGAGACACAGAGACACTGTGCACGTGTCGGAGAGACAGAGACAGTGTTCGCATGTGTCGCAGAGACAGTGTGCATGTGTCGCAGAGACAGAGACAGTGCGCATGTGTCGGACAGACAGAGACAGTGCGCATGTGTCGGAGAGACAGAGACAGTGCGCATGTGTCGGACAGACAGAGACAGTGCGCATGTGTCGGACAGACAGAGACAGTGCGCATGTGTCGGACAGACAGAGACAGTGCGCATGTGTCGGACAGACAGAGACAGTGCGCATGTGTCGGAGAGACAGAGACAGTGCGCATGTGTCGGAGAGACAGAGACAGTGCGCATGTGTCGGAGAGACAGAGACAGTGCGCATGTGTCGGAGAGACAGAGAGACAGTGTGCGCGTGTGGGAGAGAGAGAGACAGTGTGCGCCTGTGTCTCGGAGAGACAGAGACAGTGTGGGTGTGTGTGTCGGAGAGACAGTGTGCATGTGTTGGAGAGAGAGAGAGAGGTAGTGTGAGCGTGTGTCGGAGACACAGAGACAGTGTGCGCCTGTGTCTCGGAGAGACAGAGACAGTGTGGGTGTGTGTGTCGGAGAGACAGTGTGCATGTGTTGGAGAGAGAGAGAGAGGTAGTGTGAGCGTGTGTCGGAGACACAGAGACAGTGTGCGCGTGTTGGAGAGAGACAGTGTGCGCGCGTGTTGGAGAGACAGAGACAGTGTGCACGTGTCGGAGAGAGCGAGAGACAGTGTGCGCGTGTGTCGGAGTGACAGAGACAGTGTGCGCGTGTGTCGGAGTGACAGAGACAGTGCGCGCATGTGTCGCAGAGAAAGAGAGACAGTGTGCGCGAGTGTTGGAGACACAGAGACAGTGTGCACGTGTGGGAGAGAGAGAGACAGTGTGCGCCTGTGTGTCGGAGAGACAGAGACAGTGCGCATGTGTCGGAGAGACAGAGACAGTGCGCGAGTGTTGGAGAGACTGAGACAGTGTGCGTGTGTGGGAGAGAGAGAGAGAGAGAGAGACAGTGTGCGTCTGTGTGTCGCAGAGACAGAGACAGTGTGCGTGTGTCGGAGAGAAAGAGAGACAGTGTGTGCGTGTGTTGGAGACACAGAGACACTGTGCGCGTGTCGGAGAGACAGAGACAGTGTTCGCATGTGTCGCAGAGACAGTGTGCATGTGTCGGAGAGAGAGAGAGAGAGACAGTGTGTGCCTGTGAGTCGGAGAGACAGAGAGACCGTGTGCGTGTGTGTGTGTCGGAGAGACAGAGACAGAGTGCATGTGTCGGAGAGACAGAGAGACAGTGTGCGCGTGTGGGAGAGACAGAGACAGTGTGGGTGTGTGTGTCGGAGAGACAGAGAGACAGTGTGCGCGTGTGGGAGACAGAGAGACAGTGTGCGCCTGTGTCTCGGAGAGACAGAGACAGTGTGGGTGTGTGTGTCGGAGAGACAGTGTGCATGTGTTGGAGAGAGAGAGAGAGGTAGTGTGAGCGTGTGTCGGAGACACAGAGACAGTGTGCGCGTGTCGGAGAGAGACAGTGTGCGCGCGTGTTGGAGAGACAGAGACAGTGTGCACGTGTCGGAGAGAGCGAGAGACAGTGTGCGCGTGTGTCGGAGTGACAGAGACAGTGCGCGCATGTGTCGCAGAGAAAGAGAGAGTGTGCGCGATTGTTGGAGACACAGAGACAGTGTGCACGTGTGGGAGAGAGAGAGACAGTGTGCGCCTGTGTGTCGGAGAGACAGAGACAGTGTGCATGCGTCGGAGAGAGAGAGAGAGAGAGAGACAGTGTGAATGTGTGTGTCGGAGAGACAGAGACAGTGCGCATGTGTCGGAGAGACAGAGACAGTGCGCATGTGTCGGAGAGACAGAGACAGTGCGCATGTGTCGGAGAGACAGAGACAGTGCGCATGTGTCGGAGAGACAGAGACAGTGCGCATGTGTCGCAGAGACAGAGACAGTGCGCATGTGTCGCAGAGACAGAGACAGTGCGCATGTGTCGCAGAGACAGAGACAGTGCGCATGTGTCGGAGAGACAGAGACAGTGTGCATGTGTCGGAGAGAGAGAGAGAGAGAGACAGTGTGCGTCTGTGTGTCGGAGAGACAGAGACAGTGTGCGTGTGTCGGAGAGACAGAGACAGTGTGCGTGTGTCGGAGAGACAGAGGCAGTGTGCATGTCTCGGAGAGACAGAGACAGTGTGCGTGTGTCGGAGAGACAGAGGCAGTGTGCATGTCTCGGAGAGACAGAGACAGTGTGCGCGTGTGTGTCGGAGAGACAGTGTGCATGTGTTGGGGAGAGAGAGAGAGGCAGTGTGCGCGTGTGTTGGAGAGATAAAGAAAGTGTGCGTGAGTGTCAGAGGGAGAGAGAAACAGTGTGCGCATGTGTCAGAGAGAGAGAGAGAGAGAGAGAGACAGTGTGCGCGTGTGTTGGAGAGACTGAGACAGTGTGCGCGTGTGTCAGAGAGAGAGAGAGAGAGACAGTGTGCGCGTGTGTCGGAGAGAGAGACAGGCAGTATGCGCGTGTGTCGGAGAGAGAGAGAGAGACAGTGTGCGCATGTGTCGGAGAGAGAGAGAGAGAGATAGTGTGCGCATGTGTTGGAGAGATTGAGACAGTGTGCGCGTGTCGGAGAGAGAGAAAGAGAGACAGTGTGCGCGTGTGTCAGACAGAGAGAGAGAGAGAGAGAGACAGTGTGTGTGTCAGAGAGACAAAGGGATGTGTGCATGTGTCAGAGAGACAGAGCGAGTGTCTGTGAGAGAGTGTGTGTGTGTCAGAGACAGAGAGAAAGACTGTGTGTGAGTGTGCATTGGGGACGGGGGAGAGAGAGGGAGAGAGAGAGAGAGAGTGTGTGCAAGTGTGTCGGTGAGACAGAGAGTGTGTGTGTGTGAGTGAGAGACAGAGAGCAAGACAGTGTGTGAGTGTGCATTGGGGAGGGGGAGAGAGAGAGAGAGTGTGTGCATGTGTGTCGGTGAGACAGAGAGTGTGTGTGTGAGTCAGAGAGAGTGTGTGTGTGAGTCAGAGACAGAGAGCAAGACAGTGTGTGAGTGTGCATTGGAGAGAGAGAGAGAGAGAGAGAGAGAGAGAGAGAGAGAGAGAGTGTGTGTGTGTTTGTGTGCTTGTGAGAGTGTCTGTGTGTGAATGTGTGTCAGAGAGAAAGTGTGTGCGTGTGTGTGCGTGTGTGTGCGCGTGTGTGTTGGAGAGAGTGAAAGTGTGTGTGTGTGTGTTGGAGAGAGACAGAGAAAAGGACAGAGAAAGAGAGAGAGTGCATGTGTGTTGGAGAGATAGAGAGAAAGTGTGTGTGTGACAGAGAGACGGAATGACTGAGAAGACAGAGCGAGAGAGGGAGTCGGAGAGACAGAGTGTGACTGACGAAGGAGACGATAAGGAGAGTCAGGTTAGAAGGTTAGGGAGAGAGGGTTATGTGGAATGGGATACTGGGCAATGTGTGCTCTACCTCAATGAAGTGCTCAGAGCAGATGATACACTGCAGCTCATTCTCCAGGACATCAGTGAGTTGGGCAGCTGCATGGTCCTTCTGAACCTTCACCTGCTCAACAAGACAGACGGGAAGCAACGTTACAGATCAGTTCACTCATCGGCCCCTTTTTGACCAGTGAGACACTTAACGGTCACTCACTGGCCGGTCACCACACCTAACGGTCACTCACTGCCCAGTCTCACATACATCTAACGGTCACTCACTGCCCAGTCACATACACATCTAACGGTCACTCACTGACCGGTCACCACACCTAACGGTCACTCACTGACTGGTCACCACACCTAACGATCACTCACTGCCCAGTCTCTCACACATCTAACAGTCACTCACTGCCCAGTCACACACACATCTAATGGTCACTCACTTCCCGGTCACACCTAACAGTCATTCAATGATCGGTCACACCTAACGGTCACTCACTGACCAGTCACACCTAACGGTCACTCACTGACCGGTCACCACACCTAATGGTCACTCACTGACTGGTCACACCTAACGGTCACTCACTGACCGGTCACCACACCTAACACCCCTTGAGAAGGTGGAGCTGAGCTGTCTTCCTGAACCATGTCAGTCCATGTGATGTGGGTTGACCCACAATCCCCTCAGGGACGGAATTCCAGGATTTGGGCCCAGCCACAGTAGAGGTACAGCGATATGTTTCCAAGTTGGGATGGTGAGTGGCCTGGAGAGGAACTCACAGGTGACTATAAGATATAGAAGCAGAATAATGCCATTCGGCCCATTGAATGGTCTGCTCCACCATTCAATCAGGGTTGATGGTGTTTCTCAACCTCATGCTCCTACTATCTCCCTGTAACCCTTCATTATCCATACCAACCAAGAACCTATCTATCTCTGTCTGAAAAGTACTCCACACACACACACCCCCTCTTTTCTTGTGTAACATGCGCAATGCACCGAACCCTCCACTTCCTGTGTTCTCTATACCATCTATTGGCCCAATCATCACTTCGCTCCCTTCCCCAACACTGGGCTAGTCCCTGGCCACTCCCTTTGAAGCAGACTCCCAACCCTGTGAATGACCAACCTTGCTCTCTTCCAGTTCTCTGTCTTTGGCTCGAATGATGTCCTCCAACTCCTTCCTCTGTCGCCTGAGGGCAGCCTCCAGCTCCTGGTCACACACAAATATATCTTAGAATGAGAACGAGGCAGAGAGAGATATAATGGCTACCAACAGAGAGAGAGGGTGCAGGGGCAGCTAGACAGATGTGCATATCAGACACACAAGACAGACCAAAAGACAGAGACATAGATACATGGGGAGACAAGGGGAAATACAGACAGGTATGATCATACAGCACACATAGAGCAGATAGAGAGAAGGAGAGACTCAGCAGATAGATATAGAGAGGCACCCACACATATCCCCCAGACATACACACTGATGCACCAAGACAGACAGACATACACACTGATGCACCAAGACAGACAGACATACCCCCAGACAGACACACACACTGATGCACCAAGACAGACAGACATACCCCCAGACAGACATACACACTGATGCACCAAGACAGACAGACATACCCCCAGACAGACATACACACTGATGCACCAAGACAGACAGACATACCCCCTAGACAGACATACACACTGATGCACCAAGACAGACAGACATACCCCCAGACAGACACATACACACTGATGCACCAAGACAGACAGACATACCCCCCAGACAGACATACACACTGATGCACCAAGACAGACAGACATACCCCCAGACAGACACACAGACATACCCCCAGACAGACATACACACTGATGCACCAAGACAGACAGACATACCCCCAGACAGACACACACACTGATGCACCAAGACAGACAGACATACCCCCAGACAGACACACACACTGATGCACCAAGACAGACAGACATACCCCCAGACAGGCAGGCAAAGAGAAAGACATACCAGACAGATAGAGAGACAGATACTGCAAACACCTTTTAATTACTTTTGTATTTTTTACTGGGGATCTGAAATGAGGGATAGCTGAAGGATTACTGCAGTTTTAGTATCAAGTAAACTGCCCCTCATTGTGAGCATTGTTTACACAGCTGCTGGTTTGAGCAGGAATAAGAGAAGGTGCAGATAAGCTAGAGCCAGAGGGCTGTCCAAACAGAGATTCAATCAGCAACAACTGACTGCTTGGTCTGTGGTCCAGTGTTAAGTTATCTGCCTTCCAACAAGGAGGTATTTCATTCACAAGTAGCTGAACAGCCTGTCTCTCTGAACAAGGTGGAGAGAAGCGATCAGTTCTCTACAACCTCAGGAACTCTCCCTGCCCTCACCAGGAAGCTTGAAATAATTTCCTTCAGCAGTGAGTTTTAGTTAATAAGGCAGAAATCTCATTTCAGCGTGAATCAGCTCCACCGTACCGCCCACAGAGCTGTGAAAGCAGATCAAGAAGCAGCATTTCATCAGTAGAAGCACCATCTGAGCAGATCCTGTGAACAGGGATCACTGACCTGCATTCCCAGTCTCTGTCCGTTACAGCAAGTTTGTTGTCCCCTTGCTCGTGCCTGTCTATATGTATGTGAGGAGCAGTTCATAAAGGCGATTAAAGGTTTAACTGGTACTGTTATACGCTGACAGCTTATAACTGATTCCCAACAAGAATCTACTTAATTGTCACAGACTGTCACTCTCATTCAGGACTGAAACCTGGTCTGTGCTTTCTGGCAATGTGGATGTGAAAGACCAGGAAATTGGGGAATTCTGCTTGTTTCACAGAAACCTAGTCCTTGTGTGATGACTCCGGGAGCAGTGGGGCTTGATTACTAGCGCGACCCCTGTCTGTGTGTGTGTGTATATGCGCGAGGGAGAGTGTGTATGTGGGGGAGGGAAGGAGGGAGAGAGAGAGTGTATGTGTGCGTGTATGGGAGAAAAAGAGAGTGTGCGTGTGTGGGAGAGAGAGGGAGTGTGTGTGTGTGTGGTGGAGGGGAGGAGGGAGGGAGGGAGAGGAAGAGAGAGCGAGAGAGAGAGTGTGTGTGTGCACGTGTATGGGACAGAAAGAGAGAGAGTGTGTCTGTGTGTGGGAAAGAGAGAGAGAGAGGGAGTGAGGGTGTTTGGGACACACAGAGAGAGAGCGTGTGTGTGTGTGTGTGGAAGAGACGGGGAGAGAGAGAGAGAGAGGGAGAGGGGGAGAGTGTGTGTGTGGAAGAGAGAGAGAGTGTGTGTGTGGGAGAACGCAGGGCATAGAACATTACAGCACAGTACAGGCCCTTCGGCCCTCGATGTTGTGCCGACTTGTCATACCGATCTGAAGCCCATAAGGACAGAGCGAGAGAGAGTGTGTCTGTTGGGGAGAGAGAGGGAGAGAGTGTGTATGTGTGTGGAGGAAAGAGAGAGAGAGAGAGAGAGAGAGAGAGAGAGAGAGAAAGAGACAGAGAGAGAGAGGTGTGGGAGTGATAGAGTATGTGTATGTGCACGCGGGAGAGAGAGGGAGTGAGTGTGTGGGGGGGGAGAGAGAGAGTGAGCTTGTGTGTGTGAGAGAGAGAGGGGGGGAGAGAGGGGGAAGTGGGGAGGGGGGGAGAGAGGGAGAGAGAGGGAGGGTGGAGGGGAGAGAGTGAGAGTCAGAGAGAGTATGTATGTGTGTGTATAGAACATAGAACAGTCCAGCACAGGACAGGCCCTTCGGCCCACGATGTTGTGCTGAATTTTTACCCTAAACCTAAGGTCTATCTACCCTCCACCCCTACCTTATACTATCATCCATATGCCGATCTAATAGCTGCTTAAATGTCCTTAGTGAGGCCAACTCCACTACCCTCTCCAGGCATTCCACGCCCCAACCACTCTAAGGAACCTACCTGTGACATCTCCCCTATATCTACCTCCATTCACTTTAAAACTATCTCCCCTCGTAATAGCTAACTCCACCCTAGGAAAAAGTCTCTGGCTGTCCACTCTATCTATAGCTCTGATCATTTTGTACACCTCTATCAAGTCACCTCTCATCCTTCGTCGTTCTAAAGAGCAAAGTCCGAGCTCTCTCAACCTTTCCTTGTAAGACCTTCCCTCCATTCCAGGCAATATCCTGGTAAATCTCCTCTGTATCTTTTCCAACACTTCCATATCTTTCCTGTAATAAGCTGACCAGAACTGGGCACAATACTCCAGATGTGGCCGAACCAGGCTTTTGTATAGCTGGAGGATAGCTTCATGGCTCTTGAGCTCAATCCCTCTATTAATGAAAGCTAACAGGGAACTGTGGACGTGAACCCCAAGATCCCTCTGCTCCTCCACACTGCCGAGAATCTTTCCGTTAACCCTCTATTCTGCTTTGAAGTTTGTCCTTCCAAATGAATCACCTCACACTTTTCAGGGTTAAACTCCATCTGCTACTTCTCAGCCGAGATCTGCATCCTATCAATGTCCCTTTGTAACTTACTGCACGAGCCTACCATGGGGAACCTTACCAAACTCCTTACTTAAATCCACGTATACCACATCCCCTGCTCCACCTTCGTCCATGTGTTTGGTCACCTCTTCAAAGAATTCAATAAGGTTTGTGAGGCATGGCCTACCCCTCACAAATCCATGCTCTCACAAATCAAACTGTGCCTTTCCCAAGTGATCATAAATCCTCTCTCTCAGAGCCCATCCCAATAATTTGCCCACCACTGACGTAAGACTAACTGATCTGTAATTTCCGGGGTTATCCCATTCCCTCTTTTGAACAAGGGAATGATGTTTTCTTCTTTCCAAATGGCCGACACTGTACCCGATCATCGTCAAAGGCTGTGTGTGTGTGTGTGTGTGTGTGTGTGTGTGTGTGTGTGTGTGTGTGTGTGTGTGTGTGTTTGTGTGAGAGAGAGAGAGACAGAATGTTTGTGTGCATGTGGGAGACAGAATGTTTGTGTGTAGGAGAGAGAGAATGTTTGTGTGAGTGTGGGAGAGAGAGAGAGAATAAGAACAAAGAAAATTACAGCACAGGAACAGGCCCTTCGGCCCTCCAAGTCTGCGCCGATCGAGATCCTGTCTAACCTGTCACCTATTTTCTAACGGTCTGTGTCCCTCCGCTCCCTGCCCATCCATGTACCTGTCCAAATATATCTTAAAAGACGCTAACGTGTCTGCGTCTACCACCTCCGCTGGCAACGCGTTCCAGGCACCCACCACCCTCTGTGTAAAGAACTTTCCACGCATATCTCCCTTAAACTTTCCTCCTCTCAATTTGAACTCATGAGCCCTAGTAATTGAGTCCCCCACTCTGGGAAAAAGCTTCTTGCTATCCACCCTGTCTATACCCCTCATGATTTTGTAGACCTCAATCAGGTCCCCCCTCAATCTCCGTCTTTCCAATGAAAATAATCCTAATCTATTCGACCTCTCTTCATACCAGGCAACATCCTGGTGAACCTCCTCTGCACCCTCTCCAAAGCATCCACATCCTTTTGGTAATGTGGCGACAAGAACTGTACGCAGTACTCCAAATGTGGCCGAACCAAAGTCCTATACAACTGCAACATGACCTGCCAACTCTTGTACTCAATACCCCGCCCAATGAAGGAAAGCATGCCATATGCCTTCTTGACCACTTTATTGATCTGCGTTGCCACCTTCAGGGAACAATGGACCTGAACACCCAGATCTCTCTATTCATCAATTTTCCCTCGGACTTTTCCATTTACTGTATAGTTCGCCCTTGAGTTTGATCGTCCAAAATGCATCACCTCGCATTTGCCCGGATTGAACTCCATCTGCCATTTATCTGCCCAACTCTCCAGTCTATCTATATTCTGCTGTAATCTCTGACAGTCCCCTTTACTATCAGCTACTCCACTAATCTTAGTGTCATCTGCAAACTTGCTGATCAGACCATCTACACCTTCCTCCAAATCATTTACATATATCACAAACAACAGTGGTCCCAGCACAGATCTCTGTGGAACACCACTGGTCACAGGTCTCCAATTTGAGAAACTCCCTTCCACTACTACTTTCTGTCTCCTGTTGCCTAGCCAGTTTTTTATCCATCTAGCTAGCACACCCTGGACCCCATGTGACTTCACTTTCTCCATCAGCCTGCCATGGGGAACCTTATCAAATGCCTTACTGAAGTCTATGTATATGACATCTACAGCCTTTCCCTCATCAATCAACTTTGTCGCGTCCTCAAAGAATTCTATTAAGTTGGTAAGACATGACCTTCCCTGTACAAAACCATGTTCCCTATCACTGATAAGCCCATTTTCTTCCAAATAGGAATAGAGCCTAACCCTCAGTATCTTCTCCAGTAGCTTCCCTACCACTGACGTCAGGCTCACCGATCGATAATTAGCTGGACAATGGGTCCTCTTTAAATTGAATATTATAATCCCTACAGTGCGGAAGCAGGCCATTTGGTCCATCGAGTCCACACTGATCCTCCAAAGAACATCCCACCCAGACCCATCCCCTCTACCATATCCACGTAACCCTCCATTCATCAGGAGGCAATGGGCAATTTAGCATGGCCAATCCACCCCAACCTGCACATCTTTGGACTGTGGGAGGAAACCGGAGCACCCGGAGGAAACCCACGCAGACAAGGGGAGAATGTGCAAACTCCACAGAGACAGTCACCCGAGGCTGGAATTGAACCCGAGTCCCTGGCGCTGTGAGGCTGCAGTGCTCACCACTGAGTCACCGTGCCGCCCTAATACCATCCCTAATTTCTTTCTTCTTTCATTTCTGAGCCAGACAGGAATGAATAATTATTATTATTATTGACATACACGTTCTTTAAACATGAACCACTGCCTATCCACCACAAAACCCCTTTAGGAACGTTCCCCAGTCCCACCGTGAAGATTACTGCCTCATATTCTCTTCATTCCCTTTATTTAGATTCAGGACCCTAGTTTCAGATTGAACTACATCACTCTTCATTTTAATGATGAATTCTATTATCTTATGGTCACTCTTCCCCATCAGGCCTTGGCTGTTAAGTTATCCTTTCTCATTGCACAATTCCTTGTCTAGAATAGCCTGTTGTGTGGTTGGTTCCCCAATGTATTAATCTAAACAGCTCACATACCCAGTCCAGGAAATCTTCCTTCACAATATCTGGAGAGAAGGAGGAAGAGAGGTGACCTGATCGAGGTGTACAAGGTAATGAGAGGCATGGATAGAGTCGATAGCCAAAGACTTTTCCCCAGGACAGGATTGACTGCTGCGAGGGGTCGTAGTTTTAAGGTGTTAGGAGGAAGGTATAAAGGAGACGTCAGAGGGAGGTTCTTCACCCAGAGAGTTGTGAGCGCATGGAATAGTTTACCAGTGGTAGTCATGGAAGCGGAGTCATTAGTGACATTTAAGCGACTGCTGGACATGCACATGGGCAGCAGTGAATTGAGGGGGATGTAGATTAGGTTATTTTACTTTTGGATTAGGATTATTCCACGGCACAACATCGTGGGCCGAAGGGCCTGTACTGTGCTGTACTTTTCTATGTTCTATGTTTTATGTTCTATTACTAGTTTGGCCTGTCCAATCTATATGTAAATTAGAAACGGAAAGAGAAAGGGAAGGCACATGAACAACAGTTTAAAATGCAAGTGAATCAGGACATGTCAGAGGTAGACGGAGAGAGTCCAAGTCCTAATTTGAAAGCCAAAAGGAAATATTTAAGTTTGCCGAGGCCCATCAAAAGTCTGAGGAAAGGAGATAGAGGTATTCTTCATGGTATTTGAGAAAACAGCTAGGCAAATAAATTGGGTAAAATAGGCCTGAACATTGTTCACGCAGAGCAAGTTAACAAGAACTCTATGCTTCACTATCAGGCTTATGACACAGTAAAAAAGACTGTATTTGCTGCATATGAGTTAGTGCCCAAGACAAACAAGCAGAAGCTCTGGGATTTAAGGCCTCAATGAGCTCGATAGGCTTAAGCAAAGTAATGCTGACAGATGAGTTAGAGCATTAGAAGCTGAAACTGTGTCTGAAGCTCTCTGACAGAGTATTCTATTTGGAGAATTTAAACAAAAAGAATGACGATGGGGAAAACTCAAGAGAAACCTATAAAGTTCTATCGGGTTTGGAAAGGGTAAACACCAGATGCCAGCTCCGCGATCAGAAAGTCCACCATCAGGGGTCACAGTCTAAGGAGACAGGGTGGGCCAATTCCAACTGAGAAAAACAGGAATGTCTTCAAGACAGTGGGCAGCCTGTGGGATTCCCTGTTGCGAGAAGTGATTGAGGCCAAAACAATGATTTGATTTGATTTGATTCATGTGAGGAATGTGAGCTTCATGCCATGAAGCTATTGATTGTCAGAGCAGGTTCAGGGGGCTGAATGGCCTGCTCCTGTTCCTATTTCTAATAAGGACATAACTCAGAGCAGGAGGTGGCCAATCAGCTCCTCCAGTCTGCTCCTCTATTTAGAAAGGTCATGGCTGATCTCATCTTGGCCTCAACTCCACTTTTCCGGCCTGCTCTTTATAACGCTTCAACCTGTCGCTCATTAGAAATCTGTGCATCGTACACATACACTCAGGGAGGGACGGAGGGGGAGGGGGAGGGGGAGGGACGGAGGGGGAGGGGGAGGGGGAGGGGGAGGGGACAGAGCGAGAGAGATGGGGAGGGGACAGAGCGAGAGAGATGGGGAGGGAACAGAGCGAGAGAGATGGGGAGGGAACAGAGCGAGAGAGATGGGGAGGGAACAGAGAGAGATGGGAGGGAGGGAGAGAGAGGACAGAAACATACACACACACACAAACACTCACTCACACACACATTCCAACCCTTGTACTGGGACACCCACCTTTCGCTCCTGCTCCTCTGTGGGAAGGGTTTCACTCAGCTGCCATTCACTGCACAGCTTTCTCTGCAGTGCCTGCTGCCCTTTAACCTTGGCACCCAGCTCCTCACTGTCACTGTCATTTTCCCTGGGCACTGACAGTACCTCTGCCTGCACCTGTGATAGTGTTCTCAGTGTCCCAGATGGGCTAGAGTGAGTAGATACCCTTCTCATCTGGCTGGGGCCTGGGCGTATACACTCCGCTGTGAGTCTGTGCCCCTCTCGGCTGGGGCCTGGCTGTGTACACTCGGCTGTGAGTCTGTGCCCCTCTCGGCTGGGGCCTGGGCGTGTACACTCCGCTGTGAGTCTGTGCCCCTCTCGGCTGGGGCCTGGCTGT
Organism: Stegostoma tigrinum; assembly: GCF_030684315.1. Taxonomy (NCBI): domain Eukaryota; kingdom Metazoa; phylum Chordata; class Chondrichthyes; order Orectolobiformes; family Stegostomatidae; genus Stegostoma; species Stegostoma tigrinum. The sequence continues at coordinate 643,326 of NC_081357.1, forward strand.
GTACCCTCCGCTGTGAGTCTGTGCCCCTCTCGGCTGGGGCCTGGGCGTGTACCCTCAGCTGTGAGTCTGTGCCCCTCTCGGCTGGGGCCTGGGCGTGTACCCTCAGCTGTGAGTCTGTGCCCCTCTCGGCTGGGGCCTGGGCGTATACACTCCGCTGTGAGTCTGTGCCCCTCTCGGCTGGGGCCTGGCTGTGTACCCTCGGCTGTGAGTCTGTGCCCCTCTCGGCTGGGGCCTGGCTGTGTACCCTCCGCTGTGAGTCTGTGCCCCATTCGGCTGGGGCCTGGGCATGTACCCTCGGCTGTGAGTCTGTGCCCCGCTCGGCCGGGGCAGCTGCCTGAAGAGTCTGACGGAGAGAGTCGCTGAATTTTGGTTTTACAACTCTGAGCTCCCTCTGCACCCGGTGGCCCCACCTCTTCTTCATGGCTGTGTTTACGTTTCACTCTCCCATTCCCCTTGGCTCTAGGAATGCTCCCGGAAGCTGGCTCTTCCTGCTCTCTGTGCCTTCGAGTTAGTCGATACTCATACTCTGCTCGCTCCTTATCCCGTAACGGCACTCCCAGCTGGATCACATCCCCGTCACTCAGCTGGTGAGGCTGCTGTGGTTCAATTCGCTGTCCATTCACCCACACTCCGTTCAGACTCTGTATCACAAACAGAACCGGTCAGAGGGAAGGAGCGCAGCACTTGCCCAGAACCCGCCCGGATCACAGCACCCACCCGGCACGCAGCACCCAGAACCCGCCCGGCTCACTGCACACAGCACCAGCCTGGCTCACTGCACCCAGCACCCGCCCGGCTCACTGCACCCAGCGCCTGCCCGGCTCACTGCACGCAGCGCCCGCCTGCAACGCAGCACGCTGCACCCGCCCGCACCGCAGCACACTGCAACCGCCCGGCACGCAGCACACTGCACCCACCCGCACCGCAGCACCCAGCACCCGCCCGGCCCGCAGCACACTGCACCCGCCCGCACCGCAGCACCCAGCACCCGCCCGGCACGCAGCACCCTGCACCCGCCTGGCCCCGCAGCACCCAGCACCCGCCCGGCCCGCAGCACACTGCACACGCCCGGCCCGTAGCACACTGCACCCGCCCGGCACGCAGCACCCAGCACCCGCCCGGCACGCAGCACACTGCACCCGCCCGGCTCGCAGCACACTGCACCCGCCCGGCTCGCAGCACCCAGCACCCGCCCGGGTCGAGCACACTGCACCCACCCGGCCCGCAGCACTCAGCACCCGACCGGCCCGCAGCACCCAGCACCCGCCCGACACGCAGCACCCAATTCAGCTGATCGCAGCACCAAATATGGACCTCAAGGCAGGTCAGTTGGATTGAAAGTAAGTGCTAACAGTGGTTAGAGGGGCTGATCGGCGTGGTTCAGCAATACCTGGTTCGAGGGGCTGAATGGCCTGGTTCATCGATAACTGGTTCGAGGGGCTGAGTAGTTTGGGTGTGGTAACACTGGTTAGAGGGGCTGAATGGCCCGGGTGAGGTAACACCGGTTAGAGGGGCTGAATGGCCCGGGTGTGGTAACACCGGTTAGACGGGCTGAATGGCCCGGGTGTGGTAACACCGGTTAGAGGGGCTGAATGGCCCGGGTGTGGTAACACCGGTTAGAGGGGGTTGAATGGCCCGGGTGTGGTAACACCGGTTAGAGGGGCTGAATGGCCCGGGTGTGGTAGCACCGGTTAGAGGGGCTGAATGGCCCGGGTGTGGTAACACCGGTTAGAGGGGCTGAATGGCCCGGGTGTGGTAACACCGGTTAGAGGGGCTGAATGGCCCGGGTGTGGTAACACCGGTTAGAGGGGCTGAATGGCCCGGGTGTGGTAACACCGGTTAGAGGGGCTGAATGGCCCGGGTGTGGTAACACCGGTTAGAGGGGCTGAATGGCCCGGGTGTGGTAACAATGGTTAGAGGGGCTGAATGGCCCGGGTGTGGCAACACCGGTTAGAGGGGCTGAATGGCCCGGGTGTGGTAACACCGGTTAAAGGGGCTGAATGGCCCGGGTGTGGTAACACCGGTTAGAGGGGCTGAATGGCCCGGGTGTGGTAACACCGGTTAGAGGGGCTGAATGGCCCGGGTGTGGTAACACCGGTTAGAGGGGCTGAACGGCCCGGGTGTGGTAACAACGGTTAGAGGGGCTGAATGGCCCGGGTGTGGCAACACCGGTTAGAGGGGCTGAATGGCCCGGGCGTGGTAACACCGGTTAGAGGGTCTGAATGGCCCGGGCGTGGTAACACCGGTTAGAGGGTTGAATGGCCCGGGTGTGGTAACACCGGTTAGAAGGGCTGAATGGCCTGGGTGTGGTAACACCGGTTAGAGGGGCTGAATGGCCCGGGTGTGGTAACACCGGTTAGAGGGGCTGAATGGCCCGGGTGTGGTAACACCGGTTAGAGGGGCTGAATGGCCCGGGTGTGGTAACACCGGTTAGAAGGGCTGAATGGCCTGGGTGTGGTAACACCGGTTAGAGGGGCTGAATGGCCCGGGTGTGGTAACACCGGTTAGAGGGGCTGAATGGCCCGGGTGTGGTAACACCGGTTAGAGGGGCTGAATGGCCCGGGTGTGGTAACGCCGGTTACAGGGGCTGAATGGCCTGGGTGTGGTAACGCCGGTTAGAGGGGGTTGAATGGCCCGGGTGTGGTAACACCGGTTAGAGGGGCTGAATGGCCCGGGTGTGGTAACACCGGTTAGAGGGGCTGAATGGCCCGGGTGTGGTAACACCGGTTAGAGGGGGTTGAATGGCCCGGGTGTGGTAACACCGGTTAGAGGGGGTTGAATGGCCCGGGTGTGGTAACACCGGTTAGAGGGTTGAATGGCCCGGGTGTGGTAACACCGGTTAGAGGGTTGAATGGCCCGGGTGTGGTAACACCGGTTAGACGGGCTGAATGGCCCGGGTGTGGTAACACCGGTTAGAGGGGGTTGAATGGCCCGGGTGTGGTAACACCGGTTAGAGGGGCTGAATGGCCTGGGTGTGGTAACACCGGTTAGAGGGGCTGAATGGCCCGTGTGTGGTAACACCGGTTAGAGGGGCTGAATGGCCCGGGTGTGGTAACACCGGTTAGAAGGGCTGAATGGCCTGGGTGTGGTAACACCGGTTAGAGGGGCTGAATGGCCCGGGTGTGGTAACACCGGTTAGAGGGGCTGAATGGCCCGGGTGTGGTAACACCGGTTAGAGGGGCTGAATGGCCCGGGTGTGGTAACGCTGGTTACAGGGGCTGAATGGCCTGGGTGTGGTAACGCCGGTTAGAGGGGGTTGAATGGCCCGGGTGTGGTAACACCGGTTAGAGGGGCTGAATGGCCCGGGTGTGGTAACACCGGTTAGAGGGGCTGAATGGCCCGGGTGTGGTAACACCGGTTAGAGGGGCTGAATGGCCCGGGTGTGGTAACACCGGTTAGAGGGTCTGAATGGCCCGGGTGTGGTAACACCGGTTAGAGGGTCTGAATGGCCCGGGTGTGGTAACACCGGTTAGAAGGGCTGAATGGCCCGGGTGTGGTAACACCGGTTAGAGGGGCTGAATGGCCCGGGTGTGGTAACACCGGTTAGAGGGGCTGAATGGCCCAGGTGTGGTAACACCGGTTAGAGGGGGTTGAATGGCCCGGGTGTGGTAACACCGATTAGACGGGCTGAATGGCCCGGGTGTGGTAACACCGGTTAGAGGGGCTGAATGGCCGGGTGTGGTAACACCGGTTAGAGGGGCTGAATGGCCCGGGTGTGGTAACACCGGTTAGAGGGGGTTGAATGGCCCGGGTGTGGTAACACCGGTTAGAGGGGGTTGAATGGCCCGGGTGTGGTAACACCGGTTAGAGGGGGTTGAATGGCCCGGGTGTGGTAACACCGGTTAGAGGGGCTGAATGGCCCAGGTGTGGGATACCTGGTTGTCAATGACGAGGCAGTGTCCCTCTGAAGTGAGGCGAAAGGTGCAGTGATTGCGGGAAACCATCAGGGGGCAGCTCCTGGCCAGGATGCGGTGAGTGACCCCGAGGCCACGGCCCATGGTCACCTGCAAACAGACAAACCATTGGCTAAACAAAGGCAGAGGAACCGGACACATCCCTCCTCTCTCACTCTCTAACGATACAGCATCACATACACGGCCTAACTACACACGGTCAGCGTGGCTTTCTGAGGGGCGGCTCACATCTTACTGACTCGACTGAATTTATTGAGGAGGTGACGAAGGTGATCGCTGAGGGGAGAGCAGCGGATGTTGTTTACATGGATTTTCGTCAGGCTTTCGACAAGCTCCCTCACGGTACGCCCATCCAGAAGATTAAGGTGCACGGGATCCACGGTGACTTGGCCGAGTGGATTCAGAATCGGTTCGTACATAGAAGGCAGGGGGTAGTGGTGAAAGGGGGTTTTTCAGGCTGGAGGTCTGTGCCTAGTGGCTGTTCTGCAGGGATCTGTACTGGGACCTTGGCTGTTGGGTTGTCGGTAAGATTATTGATAATGTGGATGAGCAGAGAGATCTCAATCCATGTTCGTTGATCCCTGGAAGTTGCCACACAGGTTGACAGGGCTGTTAAGAAGGCATACAGTGTTTTAGTTGTTATTAATAGAGGGATCGAGTTCCGGAACCAAGAGGTTATGGTGAAGCTGTACAAAACTCTGGTGCGGCCGCACTTGGAGTATTGTGTACAGTTCTGGTCACCGCATTATAAGAAGGATGTGGAAGCTTTGGAAAGGGTGCAGAGGGGATTTACTAGGATGTTGCCTGGTATGGAGGGAAGGTCTTATGAGGAAAGGGTGAGGGACTTGAGGCTGTTTTCATTAGAGAGAAGAAGGTTAAGAGGTGACTTAATAGAGACATACAAGATGATCAGAGGATTAGATAGGATGGGCAGCAAGAGCCCTTTTCCCAGGATGGAGATGACTAGCACGAGGGAGCATAGCTTTAAATTGAGGGGTGACAGATATAGGACAGATGTCAGAGGTAGTTTCTTTACTCAGAGAGTAGTAAGGGCAGGGAATGCCCTGCCTGCAGCAGTAGTCGAATCACCAAGTTTAAGGGCATTTAAATGGTCGTTGGATAAACATATGGATGATAATGGAATAGTGTAGGTTAGATGGGCTTCAGATTGGTTTTACAGGTTCCACTCTCTCTCTGTAATTAGTGTATATTATGGTATTATTATAGTCTGTATAACCCTGTCCCGGTCTGATATACCCTCTCTCTCTCTCTCTCTGTAATTGGTGTATATTATGGTATTATTATGGTCTGTATAACCCTGTCCATGTCTGATACACCCACTCTCTCCTGTAATTGGTGTATATTATGATATTATTATAGTCTGTATAACCCTGTCCCTGTCTGATATACCCACTCTCTCTCTCTCTCTCTGTAATTAGTGCATATTATGGTATTATTATGGTCTGTATAACCATGTCCCTGTCTGATATACCCACTCTCTCTCTGTAATTGGTGTATATTATGGTATTATTATGGTCTGTATAACCCTGTCCCTGTCTGATACACCCACTCTCTCTCTCTGTAGTTAGTGTATATTATGGTCTGTATAACCCTGTCCCTGTCTGATGTACCCACTCTCTCTCTCTAATTGGTGTATATTATGGTATTATTATGGTCTGTATAACCCTGTCCCTGTCTGATATACCCACTCTCTCTCTCTGTAATTAGTGTATATTATGCTATTATTATGGTCTGTATAACCCTGTCCCTTTCTGATATAGCCACTCTCTCTCTCTCTGTCTCTCTGTAATTGGTGTATATTACGGTATTAGAACATAGAACATAGAACAGTACAGCACAGAACAGGCCCTTCAGCCCACAATGTTGTGCCGACCATTGATCCTCATGTAAGCACCCTCAAATTTCTGTGACCATATACATGTCCAGCAGTCTCTTAAATGACCCCAATGACCTTGCTTCCACAACTGCTGCTGGCAACGCATTCCATGCTCTCACAACTCTCTGCGTAAAGAACCTGCCTCTGACATCCCCTATATACTTTCCACCAACCAGCTTAAAACTATGACCCCTCGTGCTAGCCATTTCTGCCCTGGGAAATAGTCTCTGGCTATCAACTCTATCTATGCCTCTCATTATCTTGTATACCTCAATTAGGTCCCCTCTCCTCCTCCTTTTCTCCAATGAAAAGAGACCGAGCTCAGTCAACCTCTCTTCATAAGATAAGCCCTCCAGTCCAGGCAGCATCCTGGTAAACCTCCTCTGAACCCTCTCCAAAGCATCCTTATGGTCTGTCTCACCTTGTCCCTGTCTGATATACCCACTCTCTCTCTCTGTAATTGGTGTATATTATGGTATTATTATGGTCTGTTTAACCCTGTCCCAGTCTGATATACCCTCTCTCTCTCTCTCTGTAATTGGTGTATATTGTGGTATTATTATAGTCTGTATAACCCTGTTCCTGTCTGATATACCCACTCTCTCTCTCTGTAATTGGTGTATATTATGGTGTGTTTAACCCTGTCCCTGTCTGATATACCCACTCTCTCTCTCTCTCTCTCTCTCTCTCTGTAATTGGCGTATATTACGGAATTATTATGGTCTGTATAACCCTGTCCCGGTCTGATATACCCACTCTCTCTCTCTGTAACTGGTGTATATTATGGTCTGTTTAACCCTGTTCCTGTCTGATATACCCTCTCTCTCTCTCTCTCTGTAATTAGTGTATATTATGGTATTATTATGGTCTGTTTAACCCTGTCCCAGTCTGATATACCCTCTCTCTCTCTCTCTCTCTCTCTCTCTGTAATTAGTGTATATTATGGTATTATTATGGTCTGTTTAACCCTGTCCCAGTCTGATATACTCTCTCTCTCTCTCTCTGTAATTGGTGTATATTATGGTATTATTATGGTCTGTTTAACCCTGTCCCTGTCTGATATACCCACTCTCCCTCTGTAATTGGTGTATATTGTGGTATTATTATGGTCTGTTTAACCCTGTCCCTGTCTGATATACCCACTCTCTCTCTCTGTAATTGGTGTATATTATGGTATTATTATGGTCTGTATAACCCTGTCCCTGTCTGATATACCCACTCTCTCTCTGTAATTGGTGTATATTATGGTATTATTATGGTCTGTATAACCCTGTCCCTGTCTGATATACCCACTCTCTCTCTTTGTAATTGGTGTATATTATGAAATTATTATGGTCTGTATAACCCTGTCCTGGTCTGATGTACTCACTCTCTCTCTGTCTGTAATTGGTGTATATTATGGTATTATTATGGTCTGTATAACCCTGTCCCTGTCTGATATACCCACTCTCTCTCTCTCTCTGTAATTGGTGTATATGATGGTATTATTATGGTCTGTTTAACCCTGTCCCTGTCTGATATTCCCTCTCTCTCTCTGTAATTGGTGTATATTATGGTATTATTATGGTCTGTAGAACCCTGTCCCTGTCTGATATACCCACTCTCTCTCTCTCTGTAATTAGTGTATATTATGGTATTATTATGGTCTGTTTAACCCTGTCCCTGTCTGATATTCCCTCTCTCTCTCTCTGTCATTGGTGTATATTATGGTATTATTATGGTCTGTATAACCCTGTCCCTGTCTGATATACCCACTCTCTCTCTGTAATTAGTGTATATTATGGTATTATTATAGTCTGTATAACCCTGTCCCAGTCTGATATACCCACTCTCTCTCTCTCTCTCTCTGTAATTGGTGTATATTATGGTATTATTATGGTCTGTATAACCCTGTCCCTGTCTGATATACCCACTCTCTCTCTGTAACTGGTGTACATTATGGTCTGTTTAACCCTGTTCCTGTCTGATATACCCACTCTCTCTCTGTAATTAGTGTATATTATGGTATTATTATAGTCTGTATAACCCTGTCCCTGTCTGATATACCCACTCTCTCTCTCTGTAATTAGTGTATATTATGGTATTATTATAGTCTGTTTAACCCTGTCCCTGTCTGATATACCCACTCTCTCTCTCTCTCTGTAATTGGTGTATATTATGGTATTATTATGGTCTGTATAACCCTGTCCCTGTCTGATATAACCACTCTCTCTCTCCGTAATTAGTGTATATTATGGTATTATTATAGTCTGTATAGCCCTGTCCCTGTCTGATATACCCACTCTCTCTCTCTGTAATTAGTGTATATTATGGTATTATTATAGTCTGTATAACCCTGTCCGTGTCTGATATACCCACTCTCTCTCTCTGTAATTAGTGTATATTATGGTATTATTATAGTCTGTATAACCCTGTCCCTGTCTGATATACCCACTCTCTCTCTGTAATTGGTGTATATTATGGTATTATTATGGTCTGATTAACCCTGTCCCTGTCTGATATACCCACTCTCTCTCTGTAATTGGTGTATATTATGGTATTATTATAGTCTGTATAACCCTGTCCCTGTCTGATATACCCACTCTCTCTCTGTAATTGGTGTATATTATGGTATTATTATGGTCTGTATAACCCTGTTCCTGTCTGATATACCCTCTCTCTCTGTAATTGGTGTATATTATGGTATTATTATAGTCTGTATAACCCTGTCCGTGTCTGATATACCCACTCTCTCTCTCTGTAATTAGTGTATATTATGGTATTATTATGGTCTGTATAATCCTGTTCCTGTCTGATATACCCTCTCTCTCTCTCTCTCTCTCTCTCTCTGTAATTGGTGTATATTATGGTATTATTATTGGTCTGTATAACCCTGTCCCTGTCTGATATACCCACTCTCTCTCTCTGTAATTGGTGTATATTATGGTATTATTATAGTCTGTTTAACCCTGTCCCTGTCTGATATACCCACTCTCTCTCTCTCTCTGTAATTAGTGTATATTATGGTATTATTATGGTCTGTATAACCCTGTCCATGTCTGATGTACCCACTCTCTCTCTGTAATTAGTGTATATTACGGTATTATTATAGTCTGTATAACCCTGTCCCTGTCTGATATACCCACTCTCTCTCTGTAATTAGTGTATATTATGGTATTATTATGGTCTGTATAACCCTGTCCGTGTCTGATATACCCACTCTCCCTCTCTCTCTCTGTAATTGGTGTATATTATGGTATTATTATAGTCTGTTTAACCCTGTCCCGGTCTGATGTACCCTCTCTCTCTCTCTCTGTATTGGTGTATATTATGGTATTATTATAGTCTGTATAACCCTGTCCCTGTCTGATATACCCTCTCTCTCTCTCTCTCTGTAATTAGTGTATATTATGGTATTATTATGGTCTGTTTAACCCTGTCCCTGTCTGATATACCCTCTCTCTCTCTCTCTCTCTGTAATTAGTGTATATTATGGTATTATTATGGTCTGTTTAACCCTGTCCCTGTCTGATATACCCACTCTCTCTGTAACTGGTGTATATTATGGTATTATTATGGTCTGTTTAACCCTGTCCCTGTCTGATATACCCTCTCTCTCTCTCTCTCTGTAATTAGTGTATATTATGGTATTATTATGGTCTGTATAACCCTGTCCCTGTCTGATATACCCTCTCTCTCTCTCTCTCTGTAATTAGTGTATATTATGGTATTATTATGGTCTGTATAACCCTGTCCCTGTCTGATATACCCACTCTCTCTCTGTAACTGGTGTATATTATGGTATTATTATAGTCTGTATAACCCTGTCCCTGTCTGATATACCCACTCTCTCTGTAATTGGTGTATATTATGGTCTGTATTATATTATTTTGTCCTCCTGCCTCAGAGATAGGTTACTACACTCCCCGATATTATTTTGTATTAAACCCCCCCCCCCCCCAACACACTCTCTGTGATGATGATAACGATATGATTATGTTCTGTAATAATTACAGTTTAATTATTTTTACCTCTGCCCCCTGCCTGCCCTCCAGCTGCACTCTCTCTCCCTCTGATCCGAGTCTCTCCAGGATCCACTCCCCCCTGGAGCTCGTCTCCGCCATCTTCCGGGGCAACACTCCTCCAGCGCCGAGCGCCGAGTGCCGAGCGCATCGACCCGCTCCTCCAGCGCCGAGCCCCGAGCGCATCGACCCGCTCCTCCAGCGCCCACAGCCGAGCGCATCGACCCGTTCCTCCAGCGCCGAGCGCCGAGCGCATCGACCCGCTCCTCCAGCGCCCACAGCCGAGAGCCGAGCGCATCGACCCGCTCCTCCAGAACCCACAGCCGAGAGCTGAGAGCATCGATCCACCCTAAGATAACAAAGTGTGGAGCTGGATGAACACAGCAGGCCGAGCAGCATCTCAGGAGCACAAAAGCTGAAGTTTCCAGCCTGACCCCTCCACAGAGGCTGGGAGACCAACTTCCTCCTCCAGGGGGCGGAGTCCGTTCAATGGGGCGTGGTCCGTGGGGCTGGAGGGGCGGGGCCATGGAGACGTCGGGGGCGGAGTCCGTTCAATGGGGCGTGGTCCTTGTGGTTGGAGGGGCGGGGCCAGGTGCTGTTTCGGATCAGTGGGCGGGGTCAGAGCCGTATCGGGGCCCCCGGGCAGGCCGGCTCCGCGCGTGCGCGCTGCTGTCGCCCAGGCCTGAGCCTGAGGCCTGTTCCGTGGAGCCGGCCGCTGCGCCTCACCGAGTAGGAGCGGCCGACGGTCGGGCCTGGGCCCAGCGAGCACACCGCACGGAGAGCCCGGCCATCACCACCGCAGCGATGAAGCGCCGGGCCCCGGGCTCCGGCCTGGAGCTTGGTCCCCCCAGCAGCCGGCGGAGGATCGAGGAGCTCGGGCTGAGCCTCAGCTCAACATCGGAGGAAGAGACACCGGGACCGGGGGCAGGGGGCCCGGGGTGAGACCCGGGGGGCGGTGTGGTGGGGGAGGGCGTGGCCGGCCCGGGGTGAGCGGGGGGGGGTGAGGGGGTGGCCGACCCGGGGTGAGCCGGGGGGGGGGGGTGAGGGGGGTGGCCGACCCGGGGTGAGCCGGGGGGGGGGGGTGAGGGGGTGGCCGACCCGGGGTGAGCCGGGGGGGGGGGGGTGGCCGACCCGGGGTGAGCCGGGGGGGGGGGGGTGAGGGGGTGGCCGACCCGGGGTGAGCCGGGGGGGGGGTGGGTGAGGGGGGTGGCCGACCCGGGGTGAGCCGGGGCGGGGGGGGGGGGGGGGGGGTGAGGGGGTGGCCGACCCGGGGTGAGCCGGGGCGGGGGGGGTGGGGTGAGGGGGTGAGCCGGGGGTGAGGGGGTGGCCGGCCCGGGGTGAGCCGGGGGGGTGGGGGTGAGGGGGTGGCCGGCCCGGGGTGAGCCGGGGTGAGCCGGGGGTTGGGGGTGAGGGGGTGGCCGGCCCGGGGTGAGCCGGGAGGGGTGGCCGGCCCGGGGTGAGCCGGGGGGGTGGGGGTGAGGGGGTGGCCGGCCCGGGGTGAGCCGGGGGGGTGGGGGTGAGGGGGTGTGGCCGGCCCGGGGTGAGCCGGGGGGGGTGGGGGTGAGGGGGTGGCCGGCCCGGGGTGAGCCGGGGGGGGGTGGCCGGCCCGGGGTGAGCCGGGGGGGGTGGGGGTGAGGGGGTGGCCGGCCCGGGGTGAGCCGGGGGGGGGGTGGCCGACCCGGGGTGAGCCGGGGGGGGGGGTGGCCGACCCGGGGTGAGCCGGGGGGGGGGTGGCCGACCCGGGGTGAGCCGGGGGGGGGGTGGCCGACCCGGGGTGAGCCGGGGGGGGGCGGGGGGGGGTGAGGGGGTGGCCGACCCGGGGTGAGCCGGGGGGGCGGGGGGGGTGAGGGGGGTGGCCGACCCGGGGTGAGCCGGGGGGGGGGTGGCCGACCCGGGGTGAGCCGGGGGGGCGGGGGGGTGAGGGGGTGGCCGACCCGGGGGGGGGGTGGCCGACCCGGGGTGAGCCGGGGGGGCGGGGGGGGGTGAGGGGGTGGCCGACCCGGGGTGAGCCGGGGGGGGGTGGCCGACCCGGGGTGAGCCGGGGGGGGGTGGCCGACCCGGGGTGAGCCGGGGGGGGCGGGGGGGGGTGAGGGGGGTGGCCGACCCGGGGTGAGCCGGGGGGGGGGTGGCCGACCCGGGGGTGAGCCGGGGGGGGGGTGGCCGAGCCGGGGGGGGCGGGGGGGGTGAGGGGGTGGCCGACCCGGGGTGAGCCGGGGGGGGGGTGGCCGACCCGGGGTGAGCCGGGGGGGGGGTGGCCGACCCGGGGTGAGCCGGGGGGGGGGTGGCCGACCCGGGGTGAGCCGGGGTGGGGGGGGGTGAGGGGGTGGCCGACCCGGGGGGGGGTGGCCGACCCGGGGTGAGCCGGGGGGGGGGGGGGTGGTGAGGGGGTGGCCGACCCGGGGTGAGCCGGGGGGGGGGTGGCCGACCCGGGGTGAGCCGGGGGGGGGTGGCCGACCCGGGGTGAGCCGGGGGGGGGGGGTGGCCGACCCGGGGGTGAGCCGGGGGGGGGGTGGCCGGCCCGGGGTGAGCCGGGGGGGGGGGGGGTGAGGGGGTGGCCGACCCGGGGTGAGCCGGGGGGGGGTGGCCGGCCCGGGGTGAGCCGGGGGGTGGGGGTGAGGGGGTGGCCGACCCGGGGTGAGCCGGGGGGGGGGGCGGGTGAGGGGGTGGCCGGCCCGGGGTGAGCCGTGGGGGTGGGGGGTGAGAGGGTGGCCGGCCCGGGGTGAGCCGTGGGGGTGGGGAGGGTGAGGGGGTGGCCGACCCGGGGTGAGCCGGGGTGGGGGGGGGGGGGTGGCCGACCCGGGGTGAGCCGGGGGGGGGTGGCCGGCCCGGGGTGAGCCGGGGGGGGTGGGGAGGGGGTGGCCGACCCGGGGTGAGCCGGGGGTGGTGGCCGGCCCGGGGTGAGCCGGGGGGGGGGCGGTGAGGGGGGTGAGGGGGTGGCCGAGCCGGGGGGGGGGGTGGCCGACCCGGGGTGAGCCGGGGGGGTGAGGGGGTGGCCGACCCGGGGTGAGCCGGGGGGGGGGGGTGGCCGAGCCGGGGTGAGCCGCGGGGGGGGGGGGGGGGGGTGAGGGGGTGGCCGACCCGGGGTGAGCCGGGGGGGGGGGGGGGTGAGGGGGGTGGCCGACCCGGGGTGAGCCGGGGGGGGGGGGGGGGGGGGTGAGGGGGGTGGCCGACCCGGGGTGAGCCGGGGCGGGGGGGGGTGGTGAGGGGGTGGCCGGCCCGGGGTGAGCCGTGTGGGTGGGGGTGAGGGGGTGGCCGGCCCGGGGTGAGCCCGGGGGGTGAGGGGGTGGCCGGCCCGGGGTGAGCCGGGGGTGAGGGGGGTGGCCGGCCCGGGGTGAGCCGGGGGGGTGGGGGTGAGGGGGTGGCCGGCCCGGGGTGAGCCGGGGGGGGTGGGGGTGAGGGGGGTGGCCGGCCCGGGGTGAGCCGGGGGGGGGTGGCCGGCCGGGGTGAGCCGGGGGGTTGGGGGTGAGGGGGTGGCCGGCCCGGGGTGAGCCGGGAGGGGGTGGCCGGCCCGGGGTGAGCCGGGGGGGTGGGGGTGAGGGGGTGGCCGGCCCGGGGTGAGCCGGGGGGGTGGGGGTGAGGGGGTGGCCGGCCCGGGGTGAGCCGGGGGGGGTGGCCGGCCCGGGGTGAGCCGGGGGGGTGGGGGTGAGGGGGTGGCCGGCCCGGGGTGAGCCGGGGGGGGGTGGCCGGCCCGGGGTGAGCCGGCGGGGGGGGGGCGCGGCCCGGGGGAGAGCCGTGGGGGGTGGGGGTGAGGGGGGTGGCCGGCCCGGGGTGAGCCGTGGGGGTGGGGGTGAGGGGGTGGCCGGCCCGGGGTGAGCCGTGGGGGTGGGGGTGAGGGGGTGGCCGGCCCGGGGTGAGCCGGCGGGGGGGGGTGAGGCGGTGGCCGGCCCGGGGTGAGCCGTGGGGGTGGGGTGTGATGGGGTGGCCGGCCCGGGGTGTGGGTGAGGGGGTGGCCGGCCCGGGGTGAGCCGGGGTGGGGGGGTGGGGGTGAGGGGGGTGGCCGGCCCGGGGGGGGTGGGGGTGAGGGGGTGGCCGGCCCGGGGTGAGCCGGGGTGGGGGTGGGGAGTGAGGGGGGTGGCCGGCCCGGGGGGGTGGGGGTGCGGGGGGTGGCCGGCCCGCGGTGAGCCGGGGGGGGTGGGGGTGAGGGGGGTGGCCGGCCCGGGGTGAGCCGGGGGGGGGTGGCCGGCCCGGGGTGAGCCGGGGGGGGTGGGGGTGAGGGGGTGGCCGGCCCGGGGTGAGCCGGGGGGGGTGGGGGTGAGGGGGTGGCCGGCCCGGGGTGAGCCGGGGGGGGGGGGGGGGGTGAGGGGGTGGCCGACCCGGGGTGAGCCGGGGCGGGGGGGGGGGGGTGAGGGGGTGGCCGGCCCGGGGTGAGCCGTGTGGGTGGGGGTGAGGGGTTGGCCGGCCCGGGGTGAGCCGGGGGGGTGGGGGTGAGCGGGTGGCCGGCCCGGGGTGAGCCGGGGGTGAGGGGGTGGCCGGCCCGGGGTGAGCCGGGGGGTGAGGGGGTGGGCCGGCCCGGGGTGAGCCGGGGGGGTGGGGGTGAGGGGGTGGCCGGCCCGGGGTGAGCCGTGGGGGGGGGTTGGGGGTGGGGGTGTGGGTGAGGGGGTGGCCGGCCCGGGGTGTGGGTGAGGGGGTGGCCGGCCCGGGGGGGTGGGGGTGGGGGTGAGGGGGGTGGCCGGCCCGGGGGTGAGCCGGGGGGGGGGGTGGGGGTGAGGGGGGTGAGCCGGGCTTGCTGGGGGGCACCTGGGCTGTTCACAACATACACTAACACATTGGATGCACAGTCTCCAAATGTACAGACAGCTCCACGCTGGGTGACAGTGTGTGCTGTGGGGAGGATGCCCTGTGGCTGCAGGGTTACTTGGGCAGGCTGGCTGTGTGGGCAACAGCCATATAATGTGGGTAAATGTGAGGGGGGTTATCCACGATGGTCACAAAAGCAGGGGGAGGCAGGTGACAGTTTAGGGAAAGGTGAGGTACAGTGAGGCCTGGATGTCATGGTGTGGAACACTCGCTGAAGGGTGGCAGCAGCTGTGAGGAATGTCAATGGCACGCTGGCCTTCATAGCGAGAGGATTGGAGTATCAGAGTCAGGACGTACTGCTGCAGTTACACAGGGCCTTGGTGAAGCCACACCTCGGGTATTGTGTGCAGTTTTAGCCTCCTAGACTGAGGAAGGACACTGTCGCTACTGAGGGAGTGCAGTGAAGGTTCACCAGACTCCATCCTGGGATAGCAGGACTGACAGATGGGGAAAGACCGGATCGACTGGGCTGTGGAATTCTCTCCCACAGGAAGCTGGATATATTCAGGAGGGAGCTGGACAAGGCCCTTACAGCTGAAGGGATCGAGGGGTATGGAGAGAAAGTGGGAATGGGATACTGGGATTGCATGGATCAGCAGAGGAATGGTGG
>NC_081357.1:658744-731825 GCF_030684315.1 Stegostoma tigrinum
GGGATGGGGTGGGGGAGGGGGGTGATGGGGGATGGGGTGGGGGAGGGGGTGATGGGGGATGGGGTGGGGGAGGGGGGTGATGGGGGATGGGGTGGGGGAGGGGGGTGATGGGGGATGGGGTGGGGGAGGGGGTGATGGGGGATGGGGTGGGGAGGGGGTGATGGGGGATGGGGTGGGGGAGGGGGGGATGGGGGATGGGGTGGGGGAGGGGGGGATGGGGGATGGGGTGGGGGAGGGGGGATGGGGTGGGGGGAGGGGGGGATGGGGTGGGGGAGGGGGGGATGGGGTGGGGGAGGGGGGGATGGGGTGGGGGAGGGGGTGATGGGGGATGGGGTGGGGGAGGGGGTGATGGGGGATGGGGTGGGGGAGGGGGTGATGGGGGATGGGGTGGGGGAGGGGGTGATGGGGGATGGGGTGGGGGAGGGGGGGGGGATGGGGTGGGGGAGGGGGGGATGGGGTGGGGGAGGGGGTGATGGGGGATGGGGTGGGGGAGGGGGGGATGGGGTGGGGGAGGGGGGGATGGGGTGGGGGAGGGGGTGATGGGGGATGGGGTGGGGGAGGGGGGATGGGGTGGGGGAGGGGGTGATGGGGGATGGGGTGGGGGAGGGGGGATGGGGTGGGGGAGGGGGTGATGGGGGATGGGGTGGGGGAGGGGGGATGGGGGATGGGGTAGGGGAGGGGGGATGGGGGAGGGGGTGATGGGGTAGTGGAGGGGGGATGGGGGAGGGGGTGATGGGGTAGGGGAGGGGGGATGGGGGAGGGGGTGATGGGGTAGGGGAGGGGGATGGGGGAGGGGGTGATGGGGTAGGGGAGGGGGGATGGGGGAGGGGGTGATGGGGTAGGGGAGGGGGGATGGGGGAGGGGGTGATGGGGGATGGGGTAGGGGAGGGGGGATGGGGGAGGGGGTAGGGGAGGGGGGGATGGGGGAGGGGGTGATGGGGGATGGGGTAGGGGAGGGGGGATGGGGGAGGGGGTGATGGGGGATGGGGTAGGGGAGGGGGGATGGGGGAGGGGGGTAGGGGAGGGGGGGATGGGGGAGGGGGTGATGGGGGATGGGGTAGGGGAGGGGGGATGGGGGAGGGGGGTGATGGGGGATGGGGTAGGGGAGGGGGGATGGGGGAGGGGGTGATGGGGGATGGGGTAGGGGAGGGGGGATGGGGGAGGGGGTGATGGGGGATGGGGTAGGGGAGGGGGGATGGGGTAGGGGAGGGGGGATGGGGGAGGGGGTGATGGGGGATGGGGTAGGGGAGGGGGGATGGGGTAGGGGAGGGGGGATGGGGTAGGGGAGGGGGGATGGGGTAGGGGAGGGGGGATGGGGGATGGGGTAGGGGAGGGGGGATGGGGTAGGGGAGGGGGGATGGGGGATGGGGTAGGGGAGGGGGGATGGGGTAGGGGAGGGGGGATGGGGGATGGGGTAGGGGAGGGGGGATGGGGGAGGGGGTGATGGGGGATGGGGTAGGGGAGGGGGGATGGGGTAGGGGAGGGGGGATGGGGGATGGGGTAGGGGAGGGGGGATGGGGTAGGGGAGGGGGGATGGGGGATGGGGTAGGGGAGGGGGGATGGGGTAGGGGAGGGGGGATGGGGGATGGGGTAGGGGAGGGGGGATGGGGGAGGGGGGTGATGGGGGATGGGGTAGGGGAGGGGGGATGGGGGAGGGGGTGATGGGGGATGGGGTAGGGGAGGGGGGATGGGGGAGGGGGGGATGGGGTAGGGGAGGGGGGATGGGGGAGGGGGGGATGGGGTAGGGGAGGGGGGATGGGGGAGGGGGGGATGGGGTAGGGGAGGGGGGATGGGGGAGGGGGGGATGGGGTAGGGGATGGGGTGATGGGGGATGGGGTAGGGGAGGGGGGATGGGGGAGGGGGTGATGGGGGATGGGGTAGGGGAGGGGGGATGGGGGAGGGGGTGATGGGGGATGGGGTAGGGGAGGGGGGATGGGGGAGGGGGTGATGGGGGATGGGGTAGGGGAGGGGGGATGGGGGAGGGGGTGATGGGGGATGGGGTAGGGGAGGGGGGATGGGGGAGGGGGTGATGGGGGATGGGGTAGGGGAGGGGGGATGGGGGAGGGGGTGATGGGGGATGGGGTAGGGGAGGGGGGATGGGGGAGGGGGTGATGGGGGATGGGGTAGGGGAGGGGGGATGGGGGAGGGGGTGATGGGGGATGGGGTAGGGGAGGGGGGATGGGGGAGGGGGTGATGGGGGATGGGGTAGGGGAGGGGGGATGGGGGAGGGGGTGATGGGGGATGGGGTAGGGGAGGGGGGATGGGGGAGGGGGTGATGGGGGATGGGGTAGGGGAGGGGGGATGGGGGAGGGGGTGATGGGGTAGGGGAGGGGGGATGGGGGAGGGGGTGATGGGGTAGGGGAGGGGGGATGGGGGAGGGGGGATGGGGGATGGGGTAGGGGAGGGGGGATGGGGGAGGGGGTGATGGGGGATGGGGGAGGGGGTGATGGGGGATGGGGTAGGGGAGGGGGGATGGGGGAGGGGGTGATGGGGGATGGGATGGGGGAGGGGTGATGGGGGATGGGGTAGGGGAGGGGGGATGGGGGAGGGGGTGATGGGGGATGGGGTAGGGGGGGGGGATGGGGGAGGGGGTGATGGGGGATGGGATGGGGGAGGGGGTGATGGGGGATGGGGTAGGGGAGGGGGGATGGGGGAGGGGGTGATGGGGGATGGGGTAGGGGAGGGGGGGATGGGAGGGGGTGATGGGGGATGGGGTAGGGGAGGGGGGATGGGGGAGGGGGTGATGGGGGATGGGGTAGGGGAGGGGGGATGGGGGAGGGGGTGATGGGGGATGGGGTAGGGGAGGGGGGATGGGGGAGGGGGTGATGGGGGATGGGGTAGGGGAGGGGGGATGGGGGAGGGGGTGATGGGGGATGGGGTAGGGGAGGGGGGATGGGGGAGGGGGTGATGGGGGATGGGGTAGGGGAGGGGGGATGGGGGAGGGGGTGATGGGGGATGGGGTAGGGGAGGGGGGATGGGGGAGGGGGGTGATGGGGGATGGGGTAGGGGAGGGGGTGATGGGGGATGGGGTAGGGGAGGGGGGATGGGGGAGGGGGTGATGGGGGATGGGGTAGGGGAGGGGGGATGGGGGAGGGGGTGATGGGGATGGGGTAGGGGAGGGGGGATGGGGGAGGGGGTGATGGGGGATGGGGTAGGGGAGGGGGGATGGGGGAGGGGGTGATGGGGGATGGGGTAGGGGAGGGGGGATGGGGGAGGGGGTGATGGGGGATGGGGTAGGGGAGGGGGGATGGGGGAGGGGGTGATGGGGGATGGGGTAGGGGAGGGGGGATGGGGGAGGGGGTGATGGGGGATGGGGTAGGGGAGGGGGGAGGGGGTGATGGGGGATGGGGTAGGGGAGGGGGGATGGGGGAGGGGGTGATGGGGGATGGGGTAGGGGAGGGGGGATGGGGGAGGGGGTGATGGGGGATGGGGTAGGGGAGGGGGGAGGGGGTGATGGGGGATGGGGTAGGGGAGGGGGGATGGGGGAGGGGGTGATGGGGGATGGGGTAGGGGAGGGGGGAGGGGGTGATGGGGGATGGGGTGGGGGATGGGGTAGGGGAGGGGGGATGGGGGAGGGGGTGATGGGGGATGGGGTAGGGGAGGGGGGATGGGGGAGGGGGTGATGGAGGAGGGGGTGATGGGGGATGGGGTGGGGGAGGGGGGGTGGGGGTGATGGGGGATGTGGTGGGGGAGGGGGGGTGGGGGTGATGGGGGATGTGGTGGGGGAGGGGGGATGGGGTAGGGGATGGGGGATGTGGTAGGTGAGGGGGAGGGGGGATGGGGTAGGGGATGCGGGATGTGGTAGGTGAGGGGGAGGGGGGATGGGGAGGGTGGGAGGGGGTGGGGTCGGGGGAATGATGGGATTGAGGGTAGGGGAGATGTGGTGGGGGTGAGAGTGAGGGTGGGTAGGGGATGGGGGTGATGGCGGTTATCAATGGAAAGGCCGTTGATCCTGACTGGGCAGTTTGTGTGATGTTACTGACCCCCCCCAACTCTGTGTTTATATCTCTTCCCCCCCCCCCCTCCCCAGGTTGAATGGCTCCTATGAAGCCCTGTCGGGGGGCAGTACCACTGAGGGGTTTGAGGATTTTACGGGGGGTGTGGCCGAAATGTACGAACTCCGGAACGCTCCGCAGGATCTCTACACCATCATCAGGAAGGCGCTGGATAGAGGATCCCTGCTCGGCTGCTCCATCGATGTGAGGGCCGCAGGACCGGGGGGGGTGTGGTGTGTGGGATGGGGGCCATGGGAGAGAGTTGGGGGTGGCCACAGGAGGGGGACCCTGGGTTTGGTGGCAGACAACGTGATGGGGACCCTGGGGTTGGGGGGGAATACAACGTGATGGGGACCCTGGTGTTGGGGGGGGTACAACGTGATGGGGACCCTGGGGTTGGGGGGGGTACATCGCGATGGGGACCCTGGGGTTGGGGGGGGTACATCGCGATGGGGACCCTGGGGTGATGGTTGCGGGGGGGCACAGGATGGGGTGGAGGATCCACAGGAGAGGACCCTGGAGTGTAGTGGGGGTGGGGGGCACACGATGGGGACCAGGGAGGGGGTGGGCGTGGGCGTGAACATGTGGTGATGGAGAGCCCAAGGGTTGGAGACTGAACTGCTCCATGGTCTGTACTCGCCCCCACATGTCCCACATACCCCCACCGACTCCCCCCACCCCCACACAACCAGCTCTCTCCTCCCCGGTCCTCCTCTTTCCCCCAATCCCTCTCGCCTCCCTTCCTCCGTTCCCCCTCTTCCCTCTTGCCCCCCCCCTTTCCCTGCCACCCTCGCCCCCTCCCCCCTCTGCCACTCCCTCCCCCCTCCCACTCCTCCCTCCGACACGGCGACGCCATGCTGTTGTGTGATTGGCTAACTGAGCCAATGGAGAGGCCGCTGATCCTGACTGGGCAGCTTGTGTGATGTTACTGAACGCCCCCCCCCCCCCCCCCCCCCCAACCCGTGCAGGTTGAATGCATCCTACGAAGCCCCTGTTGGGGGGCAGTACTGAGGGGTTTGAGGATTTTACAGGGGTGGGGTGTGGCCAAAATGTATGACTGGTGCTGACTCTCTTTCTCATTGACAGATCACCAGTGCCTTTGACATGGAGGCTGTGACCTTCAAGAAGCTGGTCAAAGGTCACGCCTACTCGGTAACTGGGGTCAAAGAGGTCAGTGTGGAAGGGGTTTGGTACGGGGTGGGGTTGTTGGCACAGGGTGGAGAGGTTGGCGGGGAGTGGAGGGGTTGGCACAGGGTGGGGGGTTTGGCACGGGGTGGGGGTGTTGGCAGCGGATTTGGCCCGGGGGGCGGGGTTGTTTGGCCCGGGGGGCGGGGGTAGTTTGGCCCGGGGGGCGGGGGTAGTTTGGCCCCGGGGGCGGGGGTTGTTTGGCCCCGGGGGCGGGGGTTGTTTGGCCCGGGGGCGGGGGTTGTTTGGCCCCGGGGGCGGGGGTTGTTTGGCCCCGGGGGGCGGGGGTTGTTTGGCCCCGGGGGCGGGGGTTGTTTGGCCCCGGGGGCGGGGGTTGTTTGGCCCCGGGGGCGGGGGTTGTTTGGCCCCGGGGGCCGGGGTTGTTTGGCCCGGGGGCGGGGGTTGGATGGATTCGGGTTTTGGAATGCCATCAGCACAACCTGAGCAAATGCTTGGAGCAGATGCTGGAGTCGAGACAAACAGGAGGCAGGAGGAACACAGCCATAGTTACTGCCTGGCCACTCTTCCCGCCCTCTGCTTGTCTCAGGAGGAAATGCTAGCAGCTTAAAACCAGGACACAAGCCCCTCGGGGAAGGGGATAAACTGGGAGAGAGTTTGGTCTGTGAGGGACAGAGGATCCTGAGCAGTTTGACATTGGGAGAGACCAGTTACCCGATCTGCATGTGTTAGAACATAGAACTGTACTAGAACAGGCCCTTCAGCCCTGCCATGATGCTATTCTAACCTAATCCCATCCGCCTCCACCTGGTCAGGGTTCCTCTGTTCCCCGCCTGTTCGTGTGTCAATGTTTTTTTCTATTTACTCTTGAGATGTGGGTGTTTCTGGTTGTTTGAATATTTATTGCCTGTCCCGAGTTGCTCTCGAGAAGGTGGTAGCGTTGTGAAGGGGAGGTCAATCCTCTCTGATCATCGAAATTGAGAACCATCCCCCGATCTGTAATGATAGGAGTAGAGTTTCTCCTCTAATAATTACCCCCGAAATACCCAGAGAATCTCTCTCTTCCCTTCGTTCTCTGTTAAATTGGGGTTAAAAGGGGGGGAACAATCCCTGATCCACTTTCTAAATCCCACGTAACAATTTATTATAAGATAACAAAGTGTGGAGCTGGATGAACACAGCAGGCCCAGCAGCATCCCGGGAGCACAAAAGCTGACGTTTCAGGCCTAGACCCTTCTTCATTGGCTTTCAGTATCTAGGGCCTGGCTTTAATTAATTGGCTAAATTCTAAAACCTGTGGTCTTGGTAAAAATGCTGCTTTGCCTGCCCAACGGTAGAACCGTCCGATACACACTGTTCAATTTGTAAACTCTCTGTGCAGCTGCCTGGGGACTTTTTCTATTTAAATCTACAAGTTTAGAAAAGCACATTCTCCCTTCAAGGGACCACGCAATGTTTCCTCCCTTATTACGGGTAGTTCTCCTGCAACATGAGAGTTGTGTTCTCATGTGACCTTGAACTGTAGAAGATTGCGCTACAGTAAATCACATTACAGGCAAATTACTGCACCTGTACAGCAGAAAGTTTGTGTTATCCAAACAGTATCCGCTGATCGTCAATCGCGTTACAGCCAGTCTACGATAACGAAACATGTATTATAGCAGAACTACCTGCATTTTACAAATAGTTCCAGCTTCCTGCCTTCCAACTCGTGAGCATTCTACACAACTCTGTAACAGTGATGAACTGCCTCCTTGACCCACCGCAGTCCTCCTGCTGTAGGGTGACCCACGATGCCCTTAGGGAGGGAATTCCAGGATTCTGACCCAGCAACACTGAAGGAACGGCAATGTATTCCCAAGCCTGTGTCCTTTGACAACACTCCTCAGTATCCATGCCCTCACCAATTTTCAGGTCATCTGCAGACTAATTAATCAGAGCATCTACATTCTCACCCCCATCATTGAAATAAATTACAAACAGCAGAGGTCCCTGACTGACCCTGGTGGAACAGCACTGATCATAGACCTCCACTTAGAACAACAGCCCTCTGTCTCCTATGGTCAAGATTATTTTGTACCCAGCTGACCAGCTCACCATGGATTCCACATGACTTAATGTTCCACAAAGTCACGTGCAGCCTGTTCCCTTGTTGGGGACTCGATATGCCGTCTGAAGGATCCACTGTGAATACACTAATTCTACCTCATCTCAGTCCCTGGCAGGAAGGGAGACCCAGTCAATATTAGAGAAGTTATAATCACCCACTACAACAACACTGGTTTTTATATCTTTCTGTGATCTGCGTACGTATCTGTTTGTCCATCTCCTGCTGGCTGTTGGGAGACCCGTACTATAATCCTATCATTGTGATTTCACCTTCCTTATTCCTGAGTTGTATTCATGTGGCCTCGCTGGATGGGCCCTCCAAGATATCCTCCATCAGTGTAGCTGTGACATTCTCCTCCCTCCCCAACCCATTTATATCCCTCTCTATCATACCTGTAACATCTAAAAGCTGGAATGTTGAACTGCCAATCCCACTCTTCACTCAATCAAGTTTCTGTCATGGCTCCGTTCTCCTTGGTCACTGCACCTGTTGATGTACTGCTGTGGCTCCAGGCCTCTGCCGCACTTGTTCAAACCCTCCCGTTGGTTTTCCAGGCTGCTGTGGGAGACGAGGGAGGGAAAGGACTGGAGAGAGTTCTGAAGGAGAGAATTACCCTGCACTTGGAGAGGCACAGTGTGATCAGGGATAGTCAGCACGGCTTTGTCAGAGGGACGTCACGCCGAACAAATCTGAAATTTTTCAAGAAGTGTAGATGAAGGTCGAGCAGTTGGTGTAGTTTATATGGATTTCAGCAAAGCCTTTAACAGGGTCCCACAAGGGAAACTGATAAGGAAGATAAAAATTCATGGGATCTAGGGGTAACTTAGAAAGTTGGATCTAGAATTGTCTCAGTGAGACAGAGGGTGGTGGTAGCAGGCTGTGTGTGTGACTGGAGCCCAGTGTGCAGTGGTGAACCACAGGGATCAGTGCTGGGTTCCTTACTGTTTGTGATATTCATCAATAATTTGGATGAGAATGTGGGGGAGATGATGATGAAGTTTGCGGTTGACATGCAGATTGGCCAGGTCGTCGATATTGAGGAAGAGGGTCTTGGGTTGCAGGAGGACATAGACTAATTGGTCAGATGGGCAGATCAGAGACAGATAGAATTTAATCTGGATCACTGAGGCGATGCACTTTGGAAGAAGGAGCAAGACAAGGGTGTACTCAGTGAATGGCAGGACACAAGGAAACTCAGGAACAGAGGGATCTTGGGATGATTGCCCACACATTCCTGAAGGTGGCAGGACAGATTAACCGGACTGGATTAGCTTGGGTTGTTACCTTTAGAGCAGGGAAGGCCAGTGTGTTGGGGGTGGGCCAGTGTGGGGGTTAGGGCTCAGTGTAGGGCAGGGGTCTGTTTTGGGGGTGAGGGGTCAGTTTGGCAGGGGCAGGGTCAGGGTTGTGGGGCTGTGGTGACCTGCTGATCCTCAGGCTGACCTGGCTGTGACCTTTGATCTCCAGGTCGGTTATCGGGGTCGGATGGAGAGACTGATCCGGGTTCGGAATCCCTGGGGACAAGTGGAATGGACCGGAGCATGGAGCGACAAGTGAGTTAAGGCGGGAGGGGGGGAAACTGAGGGAGAGCAAGAGAGGTGGGCAGACAGACGGAAGGATCAGAGGGAACATTCCAGAAAATGAGGGAGCGGGTGTGTGTGGGAGGGAATCCTGTGGAAGGTGGATGGGGGGCAGTTGGTGAGCAGCTTGCACTGTTACTAACACTGATCTCTCTGTCTCCCGGCCTCACCCTCCCTCTCCTATCTCTCTTTCTCTCGCTCTGTTCCTCCTCAGTTCCTCGGAATGGAATTACATTGATGAGGACGAGCGTGAAGGGATGGTGCAAATGGAAGATGGAGAGTTCTGGTAAGTAATTCTGGTAACTAATTCAGTGTTACCACATCCACAAGACGCTGATCAGAAGAACTGAGGCGTAGACTATTCTCTAAATGGGAAAAGGCGTTGGAAATTCTGAAGCACAAAGGGACTTGGGACACATTTCAGGATTCTCTTAAATTTGGCGTGAAGGTTCAGTAGGTGGTTAGGAAGGCAAATGCAACGTTAACATCATTCCCACAGGGCTGCAATACACAAGCAAGGATGTACTGCTGAGGCTGCATTAGGAATATTGTGAACAGTTTTGGGCCCCGTATCTAGGGAAGGATGTGCTGGTGTTGGAGGGGGTCCAGAGGGGGGTTACAAGAATGATCCTGGGGATGAGGAGTGGTTGAGGACTCTGGGTCTGTACTCGGTGGTGATTAGAAGGATGGGGTGGGGGGGAGATCTGATACAGATTACTGAGAGGCCTGGATGGAGTGGATGTGGAGAAGATGTTTCCCACCAGTGGGATACACCAGGACCTGAGGCCGCAGGCCCAGAATTTCTTTGGCCAGAGTGGTGGGGGGGGGGGGCGGGTGTAAAATGGCTGTGAGGCCAATCCACTGAGTATCTTTAAGTCTGAGATGGATCATTGGTTAGTAAGGGCGGATCAAGGGTTACAGTGGGAAGGCAGGAGACCGGGGATGAGAAACATATCAGCCACGATTCAATGATAATGCAGAACTGATGGGCTGAATGGCCTAATTCTGCTGCTATATCTTGTATTCGCTAGTCTTCCCTTCTTATGGGCCTGGGTGATGAGGGGATATGAATGTGGGGCCTGTCAGTGACGAGGGGGTGAGGACCTGAGGTGTGTGTCGGTGGCTGAGAGGTCCCGAGGGGGTAATGTGGATTATTTGATGTCTTTCCCAGGATGGCATTCCCTGAATTCCTGCGGCAGTTTTCTCGGCTGGAGATCTGTAACCTGACACCGGATACCCTGGACGATGAGGAGATGAAGAAGTGGAACATGTCTGTGTTTAATGGCTCTTGGCGTCGAGGGAGCACCGCGGGAGGCTGCCGCAACCACCCTGGTGAATAACCTGCATTCCCTTGACAAACGCAGCAGCGATCAGACCGTCCACCCATCCCATCACAACTAGTCTTAGGCTTCAGCTAGCACCTTCCCACTTGCTCGTCTTACCGTTAAATTCCCCGAGAGAGAGAGAGAGAAAACGCTGTTTCTGTCTCAGCCTTACGGAGCGTCCATACCACTCTGGGACACCAACTTCTAAAGATTCCCTGTTTTCTGAGAGAGGACTTTTGACACGGGCCCATCCCCACTGTTTCAGCTATAAAGGATCACCCCTTCTCCTCAGCCTCTGACCATGTTTAACAGGTGGAGGAGCCAGTAATCCTGGCCGCTTACTGAAGAGCTAACCGTAGAACTGTCTAGATGTGATGTGTTAACGGTAAGACGAGCAAGTGGGAAGGTGCTAGCTGAAGCCTAAGACTAGTTGTGATGGGATGGGTGCCCAAAGAGACGTGGGGATCCAGGTGCACCGATCTTTAAAATGTCGGTCAGAAATAGCGAAGAGAGCTAATGGAATGCAGGCCTTTCTAGCGAGAGGATTGGAGTATAAGGATACAGACATGATGCAGCAGTTCCGCAGAACCCTGGTTCGATCCCACTGGGAATACTCTGGGCGGATCTGGGCACCACACCTCGGGAAGGACAGATTGGCCTCGGAGGGATTACAATGTAGGTTCACAGGAGTGACCCCTCTACTTTAAGGGATAAGATATGCAGAGAGATTATACAAATTAGGCCTGTTTCCTCTCGAATTTACAAGGTTAAGGAGAGAGCTAATCGAATTCTTCAGGACATTGACAGGAAAAGACGGGATGAATAAAGATAAGATATTCCCACTGGCTCGGGATTCTAGAACGAGGGGCATGGTCTGAGAGTGGGGGCCAGACTGTTCGGGAGAGCCGTTGGGAAGCATTTCCACCCAAAAAGGGAGGGGGAGGTTTGGAACTCTCTACCACAAACAGCTCAATAGTTACTTTTAAATCTGTGATGGAGGAGTATTTTATTAAATCTGTGATGGAGGAGTATTTTATTAAATCTGTGATGGAGGAGTATTTTATTAAATCAGTGATGGAGGAGTATTTTATTAAATCAGTGATGGAGGAGTATTTTATTAAATCAGTGATGGAGGAGTATTTTATTAAATCAGTGATGGAGGAGTATTTTATTAAATCTGTGATGGAGGAGTATTTTATTAAATCTGTGATGGAGGAGTATTTTATTAAATCTGTGATGGAGGAGTATTTTATTAAATCTGTGATGGAGGAGTATTTTGTTAAATCTGTGATGAAGGAGTATTTTGTTAAATCTGTGATAGAGGAGTATTTTATTAAATCTGTGATGGAGGAGTATTTTATTAAATCTGTGATGGAGGAGTATTTTATTAAATCTGTGATGGAGGAGTATTTTATTAAACAGGGGGATACATGGGCCACAGACAGGGAAGTGGAGTTCACTCACTGGTCAGCCGTGGTCTCCTTGAATGGTGGGACAGGTTGGAGGGGCTGAATGGCCTACTCCTGACCCTCTGTCATCATAGACCTTATGAAAATCCATAGCTGCAACATCTACTGCTTTCCCTTTACCAGTCCTGCTTGCTGCCTCCTGAAAGAATTCCTGGAAGTTTACCAGGCACTGTTTCCCCTTTGATGGTCAGGGTTACAGATACCCGAGCACCAGCAGGAGCAATGCTGAGAAACCCGTTTAGATCTCGTGTGTTTCACTGAGACTGTCTCTCATTGTTCATGTCTCCACAGAATATCCCCTGAATGGTAGGATACACTGCCATAGACTGATACAACACAGAAACAGGCCATTCACTCCAACTCGCCCGTGCTGACCCAACATCCCAACCTGATAATAAAATGTGAGGCTGGATGAACACAGCAGGCCAAGCAGCATCTCAGGAGCACAAAAGCTGACGTTTCGGGCCTAGACCCTTCATCAGAAAAGGGGGATGGGGAGGGGATTCTGGAATAAATAGGGAGAGAGGTCCGCCTCCCCCTCTCTCCCTATTTATTCCAGTTCCCTCTCCCCATCCCCCCCTCTCCCTATTTATTCCAGTTCCCTCTCCCCATCCCCCTCTCTGATGAAGGGTCTAGGCCCGAAACGTCAGCTTTTGTGCTCCTGAGATGCTGCTTGGCCTGCTGTGTTCATCCAGCCTCACATTTTATTATCTTGGAATCTCCAGCATCTGCAGTTCCCATTATCTCTGATCCCAACCTGATGTTGTCCCATTTGCCAGCATTAGGCCCATACCCCTCTAAACCATACCCCTACCCCAGGATGACAGGGCTGTTAGGAAGGCACAGAGTGTTTTATCTTTTATTAATAAAGGGATTGAGTTCCGGAACCAAGAGGTTATGGTGAAGCTGTACAAAACTCTGGTGCGGCCGCACTTGGAGTATTGCGTACAGTTCTGGTCACCGCATTATAAGAAGGATGTGGAAGCTTTGGAAAGGGTGCAGAGGAGATTTACTAGGATGTTGCCTGGTATGGGAGGGAAGGTCTTACGAGGAAAGGCTGAGGGACTTGAGGCTGTTTTCATTCGAGAGAAGAAGGTTGAGAGGTGACTTGATTGAGACATATAAAATAATCAGAGGGTTAGATAGGGTGGATAGGGAGAGCCTTTTTCCCAGGATGGTGACGGCAAGCACAAGGGGGCATAGCTTTAAATTGAGGGGTGAAAGATATAGGACAGATGTCAGAGGTAGTTTCTTTACTCAGAGAGTAGTAAGGGCAGGGAACGCTTTACCTGCAACAGTAGTAGATTCGCCAACTTTAGGTACATTTAAGTCGTCATTGGATAAGTATATGGACGTACATGGAATAGTGTAGGTTAGATGGGCTTGAGATCGGTATGACAGGTCGGCACAACATTGAGGGCCGAAGGGCCTGTACTGGGCTGTAATGTTCTATGTTCTGTGTTCTAAATCCCTCCTATCTATCCACCCATCCAGATGCCTTTTAAATGCTGTAACTGGACCAGCCTCCACCACTTCCTCTGGCAGCTCATTCCATACACACACCACCCTCTGTGTGAAAATGTTACCCCTCAGGTCCCTTTTAAAGCTTTCCCCTCTCACCTTGAACCCAAGCCCCTCCAGTGTCTGGAGCATTGGAATGTATGTACATCCTTCCGTCAACACAGAGACCAAAACTGCACACATATTGCGGGTAATGACTTTGTAACTGCTCTACTGTAATTCCCTCACAATATGGGCCAACGTGCCCTTTACCAGGGTAACTGTTGTTGTCTGTTATCATCCTGTTTCCCGCCACAGCTCACTCTCTCCCTGAATATCAGCCTCGGCATTTCCCAATAGCCTGAGATCCCTACAGAGATACCAGGAACTGCCGACGCCGGAGAATCTGAGATAACAAGGTGTGGAGCTGGAGGAACACAGCAGGCCCAGCAGCACCAGAGGAGCAGGAGGGATGATGTTTTCTGAAGAAGGGTCTAGGCCTGAAACGTCAGCTTTCCTGCCCCTCTGATGCAGCTTGGCCTGCTGTGTTCCTCCAGCTCCACACCTTGTTATCTCAGCCTGAGATCACTGCTCGGTTATTAAACACCTCCTCAGATTCAGAGCCTGCTTCTGTCCCCCTGCTGCTCACTCAATTCCTCTGTCACTGTCTCGCTGTCCCTATCACACTCCTCCTCCCTGTGTATCCATCTCTCTCTCTGTCTGGCCCTCTCTCTCTATCTCTTGAACGCTCTCACTCCGCATCTGTCTGTCTCCCTCTCTCCCTCTGTATCTCTGTCTCTCTCTCTCTCTCTCTCTCTCTCTCTGTCTCTGTCTCTCTCTGTCTCTCTCTCTCTCTCTGTCTCTCTCTGTCTCACTCACTCCCCCCCTCTCTCTCTCTCTCTGTATCTCTGTCTCTCTCTCTGTCTGTATCTCTCACTGTCTCTCCCTTGATGACACTGTCTCCTTGTCTCCCTCAAGCTACGTTCTGGATCAATCCGCAGTTTAAAGTTAAGTTGGAGGAAGAGGATGATGATCCTGATGACAATGAGCTTGCTTGCAGCTTCCTGTGTGCCCTGATGCAGAAAGACCGTCGCAGATACCGCCGCCACGGGCAGGACATGCACACCATCGGCTTCGCCATCTACGAGGTGTGTCCACGTACCCTGCACCCTGACCCGAGCCCTCACATCAGGAAACTCCCAGGCTCCAATCCGGGCCTAGGCGAGACCCTGCCAGGAAACTCCCAGGCTCTAATCCGGGCCCGGGCGAGACCCCGGCAGGAAACTCCCAGGCTCTAATCCCGGCCCAGGCGCGACCCCGGCAGGAAACTCCCCAGGCTCCAATCCCGGCCCGGGCGAGACCCCGGCAGGAAACTCCCAGGCTCCAATCCCGGCCCGGGCGAGACCCCGGCAGGAAACTCCCAGGCTCCAATCCCGGCCCGGGCGCGACCCCGGCAGGAAACTCCCAGGCTCCAATCCCGGCCCGGGCGCGACCCCGGCAGGAAACTCCCAGGCTCCAATCCCGGCCCGGGCGCGACCCCGGCAGGAAACTCCCAGGCTCCAATCCCGGCCCGGGCGCGACCCCGGCAGGAAACTCCCAGGCTCCAATCCTGGCCCGGGCGAGACCCCGGCAGGAAACTCCCAGGCTCCAATCCCGGCCCGGGCGAGACCCCGGCAGGAAACTCCCAGGCTCCAATCCCGGCCCGGGCGCGACCCCGGCAGGAAACTCCCAGGTTCCAATCCCGGCCCGTCAATGTGCCAATGGTTGGGCTTGGGGTGAGGTTGCCAGCCCCTGGGAGACCTCTCATTCCCCCTTCCCCCACCCCCCCCCAGCCCCATTTGATGTTGCCCTTCTTCTAAACCAGTCTCCCTCTCTCCCCACAGGTTCCAGAAGAGGTGGGTGAATCTGAATCCTCGATAGCGTCACCAACTGAAACAGAGACTAGGAGCAGGAGGAGGCATTTCAGATGTTTGAACCGGCTCCATTATTCAACATGATCACCCAGCTCTGCCCCCTGTTCCTGCTTTCTTCCCCATACCCTTCAATCCCTTTAGCCCGAAGAATGATGTGTAATCCCTCCCAGCAAACATTTAATGTTCTGAGCTCAAATGCAGCAGAGAATTCCACAGGCTCCTGCCTGAAGACATTTCTCCATCTCTCAGTCATACGTGGCCTACCCTAAACTTCTCTACTGTGACTAGCCCCTGGGTCTGGACTACCCACTCAATCTACCCTCGTTCTGATGGAATTTTTTACATCTTACTATGAGATTCCCCCCCAACCCTTCACCAAACTCCAGTGAATATAATCCTAACCCAATCCATTGTCTCTCCATACACCATTCTTGCCATCCCAGGAATCAGTCTGGGAAAACTTTGCTGCACTCCCTCCATCACCAGAACATCCATCCTCACATGAGGAGATCAGGACTCCAGGTGTGGTCTCACTGAGGCCCTGTATCATTGCAGCAAGACATCCCTCTCCTGTACTCAACTCCTCTCACTACAAAGACCAACATCCCATTGACCTTCCTCACCCCCTGCTGCACCTGCATACTTACTTTCAGTGACTGGGATATAGGGACACCCAGGTATCACTGCACCTCCCCCTTTCCAAATCCATCACCATTCAGATCATAATCTGCCTTCCTGATCCCACCTCACATTTATCCACATTATACTGTATCTGCTGTGTATTTACCCACTCACTCAGCCTGTCCAAATCACACCGGGACATCGCTGCACTCTCCCCACAGCTCACCCTCCCACCCAGCCTTGTGCTGTCTGCAAACAGGGAGATATTACACTGAATTCCCAGGGTTTACGGGCTGTAGCTGAGCATTTACGGGTTATGTATATGTGTGTATGGGATGTAGCTGTGTGTTTACGGGTTATGTACATGTGTGTGTAGGGGATGTAGCTGTGTGTTTGCGGGTTATGTATATGTGTGTATGGGGTGTAGCTGCAGGTGTAAGGGGGTGTACTGTGTGTTTCGGGGCCGTGGCTGTGTGTGTCTGGGCGCTATATGGTATTTGTAGGGGAGTATAAGTGCTTGATTGTGTGATGGGATTTTGGGGATTTGACCCCAGAGTGTGTAAGGAGGTGAGTTTGAGGATTCGGCTGCATGGGGCTGCTATATAAATGTTAGGACATGTTGGGTTTGCTGTGTTTATCATCTCCTGTCCTATCTCTCCTCAGTATCATGGCTGTCAGAACATCCATTTGAAGAAGGATTTTTTCCTCACTCACAGCTCATGTGCTCGATCGGAAACTTTCATTAACTTGCGTGAGGTCAGTAACCGCATCAAGCTGCCCCCTGGGGAATATGTGATCGTCCCCTCAACCTTCGACCCCAGCAAGGAAGCTGACTTTGTTCTCAGGGTCTTCACTGAGAAGCAGGCAGACTCCGAGTGAGTATCTCTCTCTGTATCTCTAATTGTGGGCCTTGCTGCCTGGGTTAGCATTTATCCCTCGTTGCCCCTTAAACCGCTGCAGTGCATGTGCTGTGGGCTGACCCACAAAGCCCTGAGGGAGGGAATTCCAGGATTCAGACCCAGCGACAGTGCAGGAACGGCGATATATTTCCAAGTCAGGATGGTGAGTGGCTTGGAGGGGAACTTACAGGGGACGGTGTTCCCATGTGTCTGCTGCCCTTGTCCTTCCAGTTGGAACTGGTCGTGGGTTTGAACAGTCAATTAAAGTGAGTGTTAGTTCTGTAGAAAGTGAGAATGTGGAGTCAGGGTAGATCATAAGGATGGAATGAGCAAATGGTTTGCTTTGTCCTCAGTGTAGAGGCTAAAACACATTGCTGTAGATCAGGAGGGGGTGAGGGAGAGAAACCTGGTGTAATGACACTCGTAAGGAAGTGGTAGGGAACAAACTGAATGAGTTGTGACTTACGTGGATTTCACCCCCGGGTTGTGGCCCAGGAGCTAGTGGTTACGTTTGTGGGAATTTTCCAAAATTCCCCAGATTCAGGAAATCTTCTGTTCGAGTACAAAGGAACAAAAAAAACATCTTTTCAAGGAGGGAGGAAGGAGAAAACAGGAAACTCTCTGGCCTGATGTCAGTCACAGAATCCCTACAGCGTGGGAACAGGCCCTTCGGCCCAACAAGTCCATACCAACCCTCCCAGCATCCCACCTAATCCACACACCTCTGGGGAAATTCCCCACGGCCAACCCACCATAACCTGCTCATCTTTGGACTGTGGGAGGCAACTGGAGCACCCGGAGCAAAAGCACGCAGACACGGGGAGAATGTGCAAACCCCACACAGACAGTTGCCCGAGGGTGGGATGGAACCCGGGCCCCTGGCACTGTGAGGCTGCAGTGCTAACCACTGAGCCACCGTGCTGCAGTCACACAGAAGGCGTTGAAATTAACCATTAAAGAGTTTGTTACCTAGAAAGACCCTGAAATAGTCTGGAAGAGTCAGCATGCTTTTGCACAGAGTAACATGTGCTGTGGATTAAGAGGAGACTGTTGATGTTAGACTTGGATTTCCTGAAGGTATTTGACAGGGTTCTGGTTTGAAGGTTAATTTGCAGAGTAGGAGCCCACGGTATAGGAGGAGTGTACTCACAATGATAGGAGCCTGGCTGGCAGGCAGGGTTAAATGTGTGGCATGACGGGGTGGGGGCGGATGTGTGAGGGTGGTGGGGGGGGTGCGGACAACCGGGGGTTGGGGGTGGCGGACATGCTGGGGTGGGGGTGGTTGGGAGCACATGCTGTGACTGAGTGTTCTCTCTTACAGGGAGCTGGATGACCCGATCACAGCAGACTTGGAAGATGAGGCAAGGAAACCCGGACCCCCACCCACGCCCCCACTGACCACCGCCCACCTCCCCGGACCCACACCCGCACCCCCCCCATGTTGACCCACACCCATCCCCCACCTCCCAGGTCCCCGCCCGACCCCCGGATCCTACCTGCCCAGACTGGCCCCTGCCCACCACCCTGACCCTTACTCCTCGCTCCCTCACTCCCTCTCTCTGTCTCTCCAGCACTCACTGACTTTCGTCCCTCTCACTCCCTCTGTTTCCGATTTCTCTCACCCCCCGCTTCCCTCTCCCCTTTCTCTCTCCCCCCGCCTCTCACTCCCTCTCTCTCTTTGACCTTTGTCCCTCTCACTCCCTCTCTCTCTCTGATTTTCCTCTGTCTCTCTCCCTCACTTATTGACTTCCTGCCGTGCTCTCTCTCTCTCATAAATTTCTGTCCCTTGCAACGCTGACGTTGCCCCGTAATGTGATGATTCTGTTCCCTCGCTGAATAATTCTTTTTGCCGATTTCTCTCTCACTCGATTCCTTTCTTGTCCGCTGATTTCTCCCGCTGATTTCTGTCATGCGCAGTTGTTTCATGCTTGTCGACCTCTGACAAATATAAGGTGAAGTATTTTGGCGGAAGGTCTCAGGTTGCAGGAGGATATAGACTAATTGGGCAGATCAGAGGCAGATAGAATTTAATCTGGATCACTGAGGCGATGCACTTTGGAAGAAGGAGCAAGACAAGGGTGTACTCAGTGAATGGCAGGACACAAGGAAACTCAGGAACAGAGGGATCTTGGGATGATTGCCCACACATTCCTGAAGGTGGCAGGACAGATTAATCGGAGTGTTCAGAAGAAATATGGGACACTTGCCTTTATCAGTGATGGCAGTGATGGATTGAGAGAGCAGGGAGGTGATGTTGGAGCTGGAGAGGACTTTGTTTCAGTCACAGCTGGAATACCGTGTACAGTTCTGGTCTCCACACTTTAGGAAGGATGTGATTGCACTGGAGGGGGTGCAGAGGAGATTCACCAGGATCTGCCTGGAATGCAACTTTTCGGTGATGAAGAGAGACTGGATAAGCTTGGGTTGTTACCTTTGAAGCAGAAAAGGCTGAAGGGCGACCTGACAGAGGTGCATAAAACTGAGAGGCATGGACAGGGTGGAGAGTAAGCAGCTTTGACCCCTAGTTGAAGGGTCAATAACAAGGGGCTATAATTTTAAAGTGAGAAACAAGAGATCAGATGGAACTTGAGGGAAATGATTTTCACCCAGCGGGTGGTGGGGGTCTGGAATGCAGTGCCCTGGGATAGGAGTTAAGGCAGGAAACATCTAAAAAGTACTAGGATGACTACTGATGTGTTATAACATTCAAGGCTATCAGCTTGGTGTAGGAAATTGGGACTAGTATTGTATGTTAAATAGTTTTAGTGGTGTGGACTTGATGAAATGAAGGGTCTCTTCTATATTGGAGATAACAAAGTGTGGAGCTGGAGGAACACAGCAGGCCAAGCAGCATCAGAGGAGCAGGAAGGATGACGTTTTCTGAAGAAGGGTCTAGGCCTGAAACGTCAGCTTTCCTGCCCTTCTGATGCTGCTTGGCCTGCTGTGTTCATCCAGCTCTACACCTTATCTCCTTCTGAGGAACAGCTTTCCGTCTCAGTACATTCTTGCACATGAAAGCTTGAGTGTGAACCATGGGCCTCTCTTTTGACCCACACAATACTTTCCTCCAGAAGCTAACCATCAAAGCAGAGTGCATTATCATTGCAAGATAACACAGTGTGAGGCTGGATAAACACAGCAGGCCAAGCAGCATCTCAGGAGCACAAAAGCTCATCAGAGAAGGGTTTAGGCCTGAAACGTCAGCTTTTGTGCTCCTAAGATGCTGCTGGGCCTGCTGTGTTCATCCAGCCTCACACTTTGTTATCTCGGATTCTCCAGCATCTGCACTTCCTACTCTTTTCTATCCTGTCTGGTTTTCCATCTCACTTGCTGTACCTTGTTGTGCCTATATTCCAGTGATATCTCACTCTCTCTGATTTCTTTCCCTTAGTCATTGATTTCTGCCACTCACAGTGATTTCTCTCGCCCATTGCATTCTCTCTCTCTCTCTCTCTCTCTCTCTCTCATTTGAATTTGGCTTACTGGTTCATTTCTCTCTCTGTCTGTCCCGTGTTCTCCTCCCCACATCACTTTCCTATTCACCGATCTTTCTCCCTCGTGTGATATGGAGATCAGTGGTATCGATGTGAATCTTCTCCTGGCTGTTCTGGCCAATACTTATCCAACAGCTTCTCATGTGACGATGCGCAAAGTGAATGCTGAGTTTCAAAATTATTTGATTGCATGTACATCCTGAGCTCATGAAAGGCTTTGTATGAAAGCATTTCTTTCATTATTTTTGTGGGTGTGATGTTGCTTATCAGTAGTTCTTAAAAGAAATAAAGGGGTGAGATGGGAAAGACCAGTAAGGGGTCATCGGTGCAGCTATTTAACCAGAACTGATGCAGTTTCTGGGTTTTGTTTCACACTAACAAATTGTCCGTGACTGCAGAGAAGATCACTCTGTCTTTGCCAGCGATCTGCAGTTCTTTTCCCTTCAAACCCTTTTCTTAGGCCATTCACGGGATGAGGCTGTCGCTGGCCAGGCAGCATTTATTGCCCATCCCTAATTGCCCAGAGGGGAGTTAGGAGTTAACCACATTGCTGTGGTCTGGAGTCACTTGTAGGCCAGACCAGGTGAGGATGGCAGTTTCCTTCCCTGAAGGGTATTAGTGAACCAAGTGGGTTTTTGCAACAATCGACAAGGGATTCACGGTCATCGTTAGTTTCTTCATTCCACATATTTATTGAATTCAAATTCCACCATCTGCCGTGGCAGGATTCGAACCTGGATCCCCAGAATGTCGTCTGGGTCTCTGGATCCCCAATCCAGCGATAAAACCACGAGGCCGTCACCTCCCCCTCAAATAGTGGTTCAATTCACTTGGGAAGCCCGGCATTGAATTTGTTCCCACAAAACCATCCATTCCAGATGATGGCCAGATGTTCCACAGCAGGACGTTCCCCCCTCCCCCTGGCACTGCTGGCATTATTCTTGCTAATGATCTCAGATTGTTAGTAACATTGACCTAAATATCCGACTGTAGCAAAGCAAGAGATGGAAAATGAACTGGTGGCTAGTCACAGTCTTCTGCAGACTCCTGTCCAATTGGCAAAAACAAAAGCAAGTAACGAGAAGAAGAAAGAGGTGTGTTGAGTCATCTGAACCCAAACAGAAACTCAACCAAAACCGCACACTTTTCATTGGCTAATTTCTGCCATCAGTTAATTCTCTCACTGTTGGATGTTACAGTTCGGTCTAATTTCTCTTTCTTTGTGAACTGCTTTCTCCATCTGACTTCTCCCTCACTTTCAATTCCCTTCTTATTCATCCCCCTATCTTCCTGAGTTCTCTTCATTTCACCCATTCACCAATGGCTCACTTTCTCACCGACTGCTCTCGGCCGCTCGCTGGTTTCTCAGCTGTTTCTCCTCCTTGCCTTGTATCTCTTGCTGTCGGTCCATGATTTCTCTTCCACACGGATATGTGCACCTGCTTTGATTCCTCTCTCTCCTGTGCTGCCTGATTCTGTGCTGACGGATTGTCCCATCTGCTTACAGGAGGAGATCACTGAGGACGATGTTGATGAAAATTTCAAGGCCATGTTCCGACAGCTTGCGGGTGATGTGAGTCGTGTGTCCTGTCAATTCTTCCGGTACCTTCCTCCACAAACATCAGCATCCTGAACCTCCTGCTGACTCCGCACTGACCACTGCCCCCACCCTGACCCCGCACTGACCACTGACCCTGCACTGATTACTGACCACACACTGCCCACTGACCGTGCACTGGCCCCACCCTGGCCCTGCACTGACCACTGCCCCCACCCTGACCCTGCACTGACCACTGCCCCCACCCTGACCCTGCACTGACCACTGACCCCACCCTGGCCCTGCACTGACCACTGGCCCCACCCTGACCCCGCACTGACCGCTGGCCCCACCCTGACCACTGACCCCGCACTGCTCACTGACTGCCCAGTGACTCTGCACTGATTACTGGCCCCACACTGACCACTGCCCCTGCACTGACCCCATCGTGACCCCGCACTGACCACTGCCCCTGCACTGACCCCATCGTGACCCTGCACTGACCACTGGCCCCACCCTGACCCCACACTGACCACTGACCCCACACTGCTCACTGACTGCCCACTGACCCTGCACTGGCCCCACTGTGACCCTGCACTGGCCACTGGCCCCACCCTGACCCCGCATTGACCACTG
Source organism: Stegostoma tigrinum (assembly GCF_030684315.1). Lineage (NCBI taxonomy): Eukaryota > Metazoa > Chordata > Chondrichthyes > Orectolobiformes > Stegostomatidae > Stegostoma > Stegostoma tigrinum. The sequence continues at coordinate 680,964 of NC_081357.1, forward strand.
CCCCACACTGACCCTGCACTAACCACTGCCCTCGCACTGACCACTGGCCCCACCCTGACCCCACACTGACCACTGACCCCGCTCTGATCCCGCACTGACCACTGGCCCCACCCTGACCCCACACTGACCACTGACCCCGCTCTGATCCCGCACTGACCCTGCACTGACCGAGGGTAGCCCGTTGATGGGAACTATCTCTCTCTACAGGATATGGAGATCAGCGTGTTTGAACTGCGCACTATTCTCAATCGAGTTCTCTCCAAACGTAAGTGATGAAATCTTCGCTCCTCCTCACATTCTCTGCCTTCCCCTGGAAACTCCTGCCTTTGGTGCTCCATCGCCTCCCCTGCCCAGGCTTCCCTTCCAATCAGCTGTAGCCACCACCTTCCTCATATCCTTGTAGCTCCCATGATTCAATTGTAATACAGTTACATCCAGCTTCTCCCTCTCAAACAGCAGGGTGAATTCTGCCATGTTATGGTCACTGTCCCCGGAGGTTCCTTCACCTTAAGCTCCCTCATCAATTGCACATAACCTTGTTAGATGTCATCAAATCCAGAATTGCCTGTTCCCTAGTGAAGTCTACCACAAGCTGCTCCAAAAACCATCTCATTGCTGTTCCATGCATTCCTTTTTTTTCAAAGGAGCTCACTAACAATCTGATTTTTCTGAGGCCACCTGCAAATTGAATTCCCCTGCGATTATTGTGCCGGTGTGATCTCTGGACGTATTTGCTTCCCCATAACACTGACGTTTGCTGAACACTCGAGTGACCCAGCCCCCCTCGCTCTCGGACAGGGACGGTGGCCCTCAGCCAATTGCTGTTTGAGAATGAGCCAAAAGAGGACTGGGGGCGATGGCCACACCAGTGTTACTGTTAAAGGGGTCTCTGCTTCATAATCAGTGAAAGGAGTTGGATAAAACATCATCAATGTCGCACCATGACTCATCTCTTCCTCAAGCCCTGTGTGGTTTGTGTGTGTGAGCGTGCAGGTGTGTGTGAGCACACGTGTGTGGTTGACAGCATAAGTGTGTGAGCGTGCACGTGTGTGTGTGAGAGAGAGAGAGCACGCACGTGTGTGAGTGTGCATGTGTGTATGAGAGAGAGAGCGCGTGTGTGTGTGTGTGAGAAAGAGCGCACACGTGTGTGCATTTGCGTGTGCATGTGAGAGTATGTGTGCATTTGCATGTGTGAGAGCACGAGTGTGTGTGTATGTGAGAGAGACACAGCGCACGTGTGTGTATGAGGGCATGTGTGTGTGTGTGTGTGTGTGAGAGAGACAATGCGTGTGTGTGTGTGTGTGTGTGAGTGAGTGACAGTGTCATTCCTGTCATAATCTGTCATCTCTCTCTCTCCTTGCCTTGTGTATTTCAGACCGAGATTTGAAAACAGATGGGTTCAGCCTGGATTCCTGCCGTGGAATGGTTAATCTCCTAGATGTATCCTTCACCTAGACATGAAATGGTAGACCCCACTCCCTGGTCTGATCCTGAGACCCTGTCACATTGCCCAACCCAGTACGGGAGCTCGCTGGAGCGAAGCTTCCTCTCTCTGAGCCTGGCTGCAGTCTCAGTTTTCACTGTAGCTGTCGTTCTGAGTTGATTTGAGATGGGTGAGCAATCGGTAACGGTGGCTTCAGGTTAAACGTCCTGATTACCACATACCGTCCACCCTCAGCTGATGGGTCAGTCTCTCCTCCATGTTGAACAACACTTGGAGAATACACCGAGGGTGACAAGGGCACAAAATGTACTCTGGGTTGGGGGTTTTCAGTGTCCACCACCAAGAGTGGCTCGGCAGCCGTACAACTGATCGAGCTGGTCGGGTCCTAAAGGACAGAGCTGCTGGACTGGGTCTGCGGCAGGTGGTGAGGGAACCAACAGGAGGAAATAAACATAAAAACCGAGAGAACTGCGGATGCTGTAAATCAGGAACCAAAACAGAGTTTGCAGCAAAAGCTCAGCAGGTCTGGCAGCAGCTGTGAAGGAAAAAAATCAGAGTTAATGTTTTGGGTCCGGTGACCCTTCCTCGGAACTGATGGCAGATGGGAAAGCATCCGCTGAAATGTAGAAAATGGGAATGAGGCTGGCGTAGGGAGTAAATGATAGAGCCCAAAGAGAGAGAAGGGCAGTTGGACAGACAAAGGAGTTCCTAACCATCAGGCTGGGAGGGGGAATAGTTGTTAATGGGGACTGTTAGAGACTAACTGGGGCAGCACAGTAGCTCAGTGGTTAGTGGAGTTTGCACATTCTCCCTGTGTCTGCCTGGGTTTGCTCCGAGTTCTCAGGTTTCCTCCCCTGGTCCAAAGACGTGCAGGCCAAGTGGATTGGCCATGCTAAATTGATAGCAGTGTTAAGGGATGTGTGTCTTATAGGGGGATGGGTCTGGGTGGGAAGCTTCAAGGGTCGGTGTGGACTTGTTGGGCTGAAGGGCCTGTTTCCACACTGTAGGGAATCTAATCGAATCTAAACAACAGCAGGTCTGTAGTGGCAGGCTATGCGGTAACAAGGCCTGGTGAGGGGGCGGGGGGGGTTACGGGGTAGCTAGGACATGGGAGAGTTTAGGCCCTAAAATGATTGAACTCGGTATTAGTCCTGCAGGCTGCCCAAGCGACAAATGAGGTGTCGCTCATCCAGCTTGCGCTGGGCTTCGCTGGAGCACTGCAGCGAGACAGATGTTGGCCGGGGAGCAGGGTGGTGTGTTAAAGTGGCAAGCAACAGGTAGCTCAGGGTCCTTTTTGTGAGCAGAACGGAGATGTTGTGCGAAGCGGTCGCCCAGTCTATGCTTCGCTTCCCCAGTGTGGAGGAGACCACATTGCTGAACCCTGAGAGTAGCTGTGATGGGCCGAATGGTCTGATGTGGTTTGGATTGTTTATCCTTGAACTGACTTTGCACAGAAGGATGGTAGTGGGCGCCTCGGGGTGGTGGAATTTCAGATCATGTGGAATAAGATCCGCACATGGCTGGTAAGAGATGGGATCTGCTGGATCACATAATAGATCTGATTGATCTTCACCCTCTCTCTCTCTCTCTCCCTCACTTTTCACTATCTCTCCATCTATCTCTCTTTTCTCTCCATTTCTCGCTCTCTCTCATCTGCCCTCCTTCTGTCTTCTTTCCCCGTGCTCTCAGCCCATCACTTGCTGTCCCTCCGTCTCTTCCACCCTCCATCTCTCTCTCACCCTCTCTCTCTCTATCCCTGTGCCCTCCCCCTCTCTCTCTATCCCTGTGCCCTCCCCCTCTCTCTCTATCCCTGTGCCCTCCCCCTCTCTCTCTATCCCTGTGCCCTCCCCCTCTCTCTCTATCCCTGTGCCCTTCCCTTTCCCTCTCTCTGTCTCTGTCTCTTGCTCTCTCTCTAACCCTGTGCTCTCCCCTTTCCCTCTCTCTGTCTCTCTCTAACCCTGTGCTCTCCCCTTTCCCTCTCTCTGTCTCTCTCTAACCCTGTGCTCTCCCCTTTCCCTCTCTCTCTCTCTCTCTAACCCTGTGCTCTCTCCCTTTCCCTCTCTCTCTCTCTCTCTCTCTCTCTCTCTCTCTCTCTCTCTCTCTCTCTCTCTCTCTCTCTCTCTCTCTCTCTCTCTCTCTCTCTCTCTCTCTCTCTCTCTCTCTCTAACCCTGTGCTCTCCCCTTTCCCTCTGTGTCTCACTCTCCTGTTTGTCCCTACAGGGTATTTTCAGACAGTACGACCTGGATAAGTCTGGAACAATGAGTTCCTATGAAATGCGCCTCGCCCTGGAGACAGCCGGTAGGTTTCGCTCAGCACTGTTTCCCCTCTCACTGTGACCGCTGTGTTTTATAACAGAATCCTTTCTCCCTGTCGCTGGGCAGGTTTTAAAATCAACAATCAAATCCACCAAGTGATCGTGGGTCGATACGCGGAGAATGACGCTCTGGATTTCGATAATTTCATCTCCTGCCTTGTCAAACTGGAGGCAATGTTGAGTAAGTCACAGCATTCGGCCTCCCCGCCCGTCCCCACCCCTCCCCGCTCATCCCTGCTCCCCTCCCTATCCTTTCTCACCTCTCCCCTTACCCCTCCCCACTCATCCCTACCCCCTCCCCTTACCCCTCCCTATCCCTACCCCTTCCCACTCATCCCTACCCTCACTGCTCAACCCTCACCCTCCCCGCTCATCCCCCCCACCCCTCCCTGCTCATCCTAACCCCTCCCCACTCATCCCTACCCCCTCCCCTTACCCCTCCCTACCCCTCCCCACTCATCCCTACCCTCACTGCTCAACCCTCACCCTCCCCACTCATCCCTGCCCCTCCCCGCTCATCCCCCCACCCCTCCCTGCTCATCCCTATGCCTCTCGACTCATCCCTATCCCTGTCCTTCCCTACCCCAAGTGACTAATTGCTCTTTCTTTTCCAGGGTCATTCAAAGCTCTGGAGCAGGAGGATGGGACAATAGAGTTGAATCTTGCCAACGTGAGTGTTCCTGAGCTCTTCCATTTGGGAAAGGGGGCTGATGGGAATAGTGGTGGGGATAGGAATGTTAGTTAGGTGTTGGGGACGGGCCCTGGACGGGCCAAGGATCAGGGACAGGACCAGGGGCCAGGGGTCGGCGTCGGGGACGGGGCCCGGACAGGACCGGGGTTCGGGGTCGGGTATGGGGCCCGGACAGGACTGGGGGTCGGGGACGGGGCCAGGGGTCGGGGATGGGGCCCGGACAGGACCGGGGTCCGGGGTCGGGGACGGGGCCCGGACAGGACCAGGGTTTGGGTACGGGGCCAGGGGTCGGGGACGGGGCCCGGACAGGACCGGGGTTTGGGTACGGGGCCCGGAGGTCGGGGACAAGCCCCAGAGAAGTTGTGTGATTGGGGTGTAAGCCCCAAATGTTCTTTGTCCCTCCTTGACCTGTTCATTTTGTGTAGAAATCTGTGAATTTTCCTGTTTGGCTCATTGCCTCTGCTCCTTTTCTGTCTTCGCAGTGGCTCAGTTTGACCATGTCTGGTTAGAAATCCATATGAAGACACTGAGATTGTGAATGCCTCCTTCCTGCTTCTGAAGCTGAACCAGCCTGTGGCCTATCTGTAGCCTGTTTGATAGAATGGCCCCAGGAGACTCCGAAGGAATCTGATTAAACTATGCAAACAAACGTTGGGGGGGGCGGGGGGGGGGGCAGACACTCAGAAGCTGACAATCCTCAACTACTGCCCCATTTCCCCTGAAATCCCCATTTCCATGGTTATTCCCTCTCCCCTGGTAATCCCACCCCCCTCCCCCCCCCATTCCCACCCTCCGAGTGGGATTGGCCTGGTCTGGTCTCCAATGATAACCACTAAAATTGTCCGACACGCTCACAGCTCTTCCAAACAGCCCCAGGCCCAGGCCCTGCCCAGGTCCCCAGCAGCAAGGCCAGGCTGCCTCTTCTCTCAGATCCCGCTCTGCTGGTCCTGAGTGAGGGGTGGGGGTGTGTGTGGGCACCTCTGGGTGGGAGCGGACCTGGGGACTGTGCTTTTGCTCATTGCTGGCTGTGATTTCTCAGAGCTGCTCTTACACCTGGTGCTGCGCTAATTTTACTGACTGCTCACTCCGCTGAAGCGCCTCTCGTGTATGCTGTGTGATTACTTTCGGCATTGACCCTCTGGTCAGGAGCTATGAAAGTTTAAAACTGTGCTTACAGTCTGCAGACGATGTTAAATTTGAGATTAAATCAGTAAAGGACCAATTAAGTCATTGCAACCTCTCCTTGTTTCTATTACTGTTTCACTCTGGGATACTGGGCGTTGATAGTAAAGATGTATAATGTAGATTTTCAGACAGCATTAATCTTCACGTGGACTCAGTCATTGCGCGGGAAGATGTGCCTCAGTCTGTGAAAGGACCAAGTGGTTAACACTCACTTTTGGAGGAGATGGAGCCCAGGCCCTAGCTCCCTCAGGCTGGAGCTGGTCAGCCTAAACAACACGGTATAGTAACCTTTTACAGTCCTACACTCAAACTTCAGCCTTCAGCCTCAACTGTACATTCACTGTGGGGACACATTCCCCCTGCCCCACCCCCCCAGCGACACATTCCCCCTGCCCCACCACCCCAGCGACACTCGCCCCCCCTTTCCCCCACCCCAGCGACACATTCCCCCTGCCCCACCCCCCCAGCGACACTTCCCACCCCCCCCCCTTCCCCCACCCCAGCGACACATTCCTCTCCCCTGCCCCCGTGACACATTTCCCCCCCTCCCCGGACACATTCTACCCCCCGGGACACATCCCCCACCCCCGCGACAGGTCCAGGATCTCTCAGCGATGGGAGAATTGGTGGCAGTAACTGTCACACCCGTTGTTACATATTGATAGAGGGCCATATCAACGTGGGATACAGCGACCAGCAGAGAAACACCAACAGACAGAGTGTGTGTGTGTCTGTGTGTGTGTCTGTGTGTGTGTCTGTGTGTGTGTCTGTGTGTGTGTGTCTGTGTGTGTGTGTCTGTGTGTGTGTGTCTGTGTGTGTGTGTCTGTGTGTGTGTGTCTGTGTGTGTGTCTGTGTGTGTGTGTCTGTGAGTGAGTGTGTGTGTGTGTCTGTGAGTGAGTGTGTGTGTGTGTCTGTGAGTGAGTGTGTGTGAGTGTCTGTGAGTGAGTGTGTGAGTGAGAGAGTGTGCGTGTGCATGTGTGAGAAACTGGGCAGCAAACAGAACAGAGTTGTCATCGCTGATTACAGCTTTGCTCAGCCTCACAGATGCCCAGCCAGTGACTGTGCTCTGAATCTTCAGTTCCCAGGAGGTGTAGCTGGACACACTGCTCCCAGGAACTGGAAACATTCCCAATTCTCACAGACCACAGGAGGAGCAAGCCATGGGCATAAACATTCCTGACATTGCTTACCGCTTTGGGTTAAGCCCTTAGATTGTCCTCAAAATCAAATAATTTTTGCCAGCATTTATTGCCCAGAGGGCAGTTCAGAGCCAACCCCATTGCTGGGCCTGGAGTCACATATTGGCCAGACCAGGTAAGGATGGCAGAGATAATGGGAACTGCAGATGCTGGAGAATTCCAAGACAACAAAATGTGAGGCTGGATGAACACAGCAGGCCAAGCAGCATCTCAGGAGCACAAAAGCTGACGTTTCGGGCCTAGACCCTTCATCAGGGAGGGGGATGGGGTGAGGGTTCTGGAATAAATAGGGAGAGAGGGGGAGGCAGACTGAAGCTAACCCTAACCCTAACCCTATCCCCCTCCCATTCTTTAGATGACATGTCCATCATGGGCCTCCTGCAGTGCCACAATGATGCCACCCGAAGGTTGCAGGAACAGCAACTCATATTCCGCTTGGGAACCCTGCAGCCTAATGGTATCAATGTGGACTTCACCAGTTTCAAAATCTCCCCTTCCCCAACTGCATCCCAAAACCAGCCCAGCTCTTCCCCCCCCACCCACTGCATCCCAAAACCAGTCCAACCTGCCTCTGCCTCCCTAACCTGTTCTTCCTCTCACCCATCCCTTCCTCCCACCTCAAGCCGCACCTCCGTTTCCTACCTACCAACCTCATCCTGCCCCCTTGACCTGTCGTGCTCCCCGGACCGACCTATCCCCTCCCTACCTCCCCACCTATACTCTCCTCTCCACCTATCTTCTCCTCTATCCATCTTCGGTCCGCCTCCCCCCCTCTCTCCCTATTTATTCCAGAATCCTCTCCCCATCCCCCTTTTCTGATGAAGGGTCTAGGCCCAAAACGTCAGCTTTTGTGCTCCTGAAATGCTGCTTGGCCTGCTGTGTTCATCCAGCTCCACACTTTGTTATCTAGCTTTCAGAGTCTCGCTCCTTCTTCAGGTGTTACTGAGGGAGAGACAGTATCAGATACAGAATTTGTAAGCAAGAGATCAAAGGGTCATGGAACTGATGCCAATAGACACAGCAGACGAATTGCCAGACTGGGATGTTCCCTCCCAGTGGGGGAATACTTCTGCAGGTCAAGGATATTCAGCCTCAGATCCTTGGATTTTTGGGTAAACATCCTCCAAATCGGACTTTGGGATACACAACAACGCAGAGTCTCCAAGCAGAGGCTGAGAGCCAAGTTTGATATCCAGAGGACAGCCTCAACTGGGTTCTTGGGTTCTTGGGTTCATGTTGCACTACATGTGACTCCATCTCACTCTCACACACACAAACACACTCGCTCTCTCCCACCTTCCCCTCGCCCCCATTCTCCCCACACACACACTCACTCACACACTCACTCACTCACTCACTCACTCACTCACTCACTCACACACTCACACACTCACACACTCACTCACTCACTCACTCACTCACTCACTCACTCACTCACTCACTCACTCACTCACTCACTCACTCACTCACTCACTCACTCACTCACTCACTCACTCACTCACTCACTCACTCTCTCCCACCTTCCCCTCGCCCCCATTCCCCCCCCACACACACACACTCTCTCTCCCACCTTCCCCACGCCCCCTCCCCCCCCCACACACACACTTTCTCTCTCTCCCACTTTCCCCCCAACTCTCCCACCACTCTCCCCACACACACATACTCTCCCACCAGCCCTCCAACACACACACACACACACACACACACACACACACACACACACACTCTCTCACACTCCCACCACTTTGCTCCCCTCCACTCCCCCCCCCCCCCCCACCCACCCACACACACACACACACCTCTTCTCATAGACACATTATCTCTCTCCTATACACACTCTCCCTTAAGTGTGCGCACACAGTCTCTCCCTCATACGTGCACGCGCACACATACACGCGGACATAAATCTACGGGGCGGTTTTGTATTTGCAGATACATTCTATTTTGTCAAAAAGTGCACAATTTGTAGACAATGTGGCATTTTATCAATTCCTACTTTGTATTCCAAGTTGATAGACAGCTAGACTCCCTAAACAAGGCCTGACACCGAAAATGCACTGTCTGGCCTGAGACGTCACCTCTGATATACTGAGGGAACTGATAAAACCTTTAGTTATCTTGGGGCAGGGACTTGAAAGGAAATTGGGAATTGGCATATTAATCCTTTCTAACTGATTAAAGATTGATCAGCCAACTTAGGTCTGTTCAACACCACATCAGTTCTACGACCCCTTGATCACTTGCTTACAAATTCTGTGTCCGATGCCACCTCCCTCAGTAACACCTGAAGGAGGAGTGAGACTCTGAAAGCTTGTGTCTTCAAATAAACCTGTTGGACTAAAACCTGGTGTGGTGTGATTTTTGACCTTTAGGAAATATTGCCATGACTCCATCACTGTTTCATAGCCGAGGGTGTAAGCTCTGGGACTCCATTCTAACTACTGAGGTTCATTGAAGCATGATCCTCTGATGGAGAGGTGTTATAGTTAGCCCAGAGGTAACTTGGTCTGAAGCTGGATGAACACAGAAGGCCAGGCACCATCAGAAGAACCTGTTACTGAAACAGATAGAGATATCAAGATCTAAAATATATGTCTGTTGTATCTGTCAATACCACAGTTCCACATTGAATTCCTACATTCTGGGAGCAAACATTTGTATTGCCCCTGAGATCCAGCTGCTCCTCTCACACCTCCCTGCCCATCTTCCCAGGACTCATATTCAGTGCCACGCACTGACTCTCTGCCTCTCAGCAGCTGACGATATGCATGACTGTGGTGTGCAAACCCTACAATTCATGTTGAGCAGGGGTCCAGGAAAAAGATCCAAAATCTCAGGAAACTATTTTATTTAAGTCTCCCAAAATGGTCCATTCATTTCTCTTTGTCGCTTGTTATCCAGGGCAAAAGAAAATTTTACCCATTTCCTTCAATACACTCAAAAACGATGCATATGAAGATTGAACTTTTCATGAAACATGTGGAAAATGGGTGCTTCAATCAGAGGCTTTGTGCTCTTAAACAGTATTGTTGTAATCTCACACACATTCAGGCTGACAAAGGGGCATCTCAGCTCTTTGGAGATACTGTGGGTTTGGGCAAGCCAGCGAAGGAAAAGCACTACACCCACACAGGTTAATGTTACACGATACAGGCAATTCAGCCCATCCACACTGCTCTGCTGTTCGTTACGATCCGGGCTGATCATCATGGGGCGGGGGGTGGGGTGTTTCTTTTTTATACAATCCCTAGAGTGTGGAAACGGGCCCTTCGGCCCAACAAGTCCACACTGACCCTCAGAGCATCCCGCCCAGACCCATCCCCCTATAACCCACCTAATCTACACACCCCTGAACACTACGGGTAATTTAGCATGGCCAACCAACCCTAACCTGCACATCTTTGGACTGTGGGAGGAAACCAGAGCACCCGGAGGAAACCCACGCAGACATGGGGAGAATGTGCAAACTCCACACGGACCGTTACCTAAGGCTGGAATCGAACCCTGGGTCCCTGGTGCTGTGAGGCTGCAGTGCTAACCACTGAGCTACTGTGCCGCCCTGGTCAGCTCATTTGGCTGGATGGCTGATTCATGTTGCTAACAAGGTAGGTTCAATTCCCGCACCCCCTGAGGCTACAGTGAAGGACACTGTGAAACATTCCCCTCACCTGAGGCACAGTGAGCCTCAGGTTGAACCAGCCAATATCGTTGGGACTAGGGTTTCCTTCACTAGGCTGATAATCCAAATCCATATCCTGTTCCCATTTCCATCGAGTCAAAGAGTCTTACAGTATAGAACAGGCCCTTCAGCCCATCATGTCTGTACCACCAGAACTGTACTACTCCCTGCACACGTCCCACCCTCCCACAGCAGGCCCACAGCCCTGAATGTTTAGACACTAAGTACACAGCCCAGTAAAGGTTGGGAGGTTCACTGCTTCAGTTTCCCTCACAGGCAGTGCATTTCCAGATCTTCACCAGCCACTGTGTAAAAATCTATTCCATCAAATCCCCTCTAAACCTCCTGACTTTCAAATTTATAGCCCCTTGTTACTGACCCTGTAACTAAGGGGAACAGCTGCTTTCTCTCCACCCTGCCCATGCCTCTCATACACCTCGATCAGGAACTCCCTCCAGCCTTCTCTGGTCTGAGAATAACAACACCAAGTTATCATAGCCCCAGCTATACCTGCCTCTTTGTAGGTTACGTGGAACACTCCCTCTTCCGTACCTACACAGACCCCAAACCCCACCTCTTCCTCCGGTACATTGATGACTGTATCGGCGCCGCCTCTTGATCCCCAGAGGAGCTCGAACAGTTCATCCACTTTACCAACACCTTCCACCCCAACCTTCAGTTCACCTGGGCCATCTCCAGCACATCCCTCACCTTCCTGGACCTCTCAGTCTCTCCTCTCCCCCCACTGCATCCCAAAACCAGCCCAGCCTGTCTCTGCTTCCCTAACCTGTTCTTCCTCTCACCCATCCCTTCCTCCCACCCCAAGCCGCACCTCCATCTCCTACCTACTAACCTCATTCCACCTCCTTGACCTGTCCGTCTTCCCTGGACTGACCTATCCTCTCCCCACCTCCCCACCTATACTCTCCTCTCTACCTATCTTGTTTCCTCTCCATCTTCGGTCCGCCTCCCCCTCTCTCCCTATTTATTCCAGAACCCTCTCCCCATCCCCCTTTTCTGATGAAGGGTCTAGGCCTTGAAACGTCAGCTTTTGTGCTCCTGAGATGCTACTTGGCCTGCTGTGTTCAACTGCAGTTGCTGGAGAATCCAAGATAACAAAGTTATCGAGCTTCTCTTCATCACTGAAATTCTTCATCCCAGGCAACATCCTGACGAAGGGTCACTGTTAACTCTGGTTCATTTTCTTCACAAATGCTGCCTGACCTGCTGAGCTATTCCAGCAACGTTGTTTTTGGAATATCCTGGTGAATCTCCTCTGCACCCCCTCGTGCTTTGTTTAAGGGAGGTGTAAGGAGAAGTTGGGTTACGATAGACCTGTGAATCTAACTTCGGTTGTAGACAAATTGTTGGAGGTGATCATAAAAGATAGGAGTTACAGGCACTTAGAGAGACAGAAATTGACCAGGGATAGTCAACATGGTTTTGAGTCACAGTTGTGTCTCAGAAACTTGATTGAGTTTTTTTGAGCAAGTTACCAAACAAATTGATGGCAGAGCAGTAGATGCTGTTGACTTGGATTTTAATAAAGCCTTTGACAGGGTTCCCCACAGTAGACTAATTAGTAAAATTAGTCACGTGGGATTCAGGTTGAGCTTGCCAATTGGATGCATAATTGGCTTAACGGCAGGCTTTTCAGACTGGAGGCTGTGACCGGTGGTGTTCCACAGGGTTTGGTTCTGGGTCCTCTTTTGTCTGCAGTATATATAAATGATTTGGGTGAGCGTACAGAAGGTACGGTTAGTATGTTTGCGGATTACACCAAAATTGGTGACACAGCGCTCAGTGAAGAAGGTTTTCTAAGAAAGCTGAGGGATCTTGATCAAATGGGTTAATGAGCTGAAAAATGGCAAATGGAGTTCAATCTGGATAAATGCAACGTACTGTGTTTTGATATAACAAATGAAGGTGGGGCTTACACAATTAATGGTAGGGCCTCGGGTAGTGTTGTAGAAAGAGGGACCTAGGGTGCAGATACTTAATTTTTTGAAGATTGTGTGCATATAAAGAGGGGTGGTTAGAAAGGCATTTGGCACGCTTGCCTTCATTGTCCAGAGCTTTGAGTATAGGAGTTGGGATGTCATGTTGAGGTTGTACGGACGTTGTTGAGGCCTCTTCTGGAACACCCTGGTAATAAATGTTGACTTTGCCAGCGACATGTACAACCCGGGAGCAAGTGAATAAAAACTTCTCTCTGTCTCTTATCATTAACGGTGCCCAGTTATAGCAGGGATATTATTAAACCGGAGAGGTTTCAGAAGAAATTTACCAGATTGCTGGTTACGGAAGCTTTGAGTTATAAAGAGAGGCTGCGATAGACTGGACTTTATTCACTAGAACGTACGTGGTTGAGAGGTGACCTGATAGAAGTTTATAAGATAATGAGAGATTTTGTTAGTTAATGGTAGTCGTCTTTCCCTAGAGTGGGGGATTTCAAGACAAGGGGGCACACATTTTAAGGTGAGAGGAGAGGGATTTAAAGACGTTATGAGGCAAATTTTTACAGAGCGTATGGAATGAATTTCCTGAAGAAATGGTGGATGTAGGTACAATTACAGTGTTTAAAATACATTTGGATAGATACTGAATAGAAAAGGTTTGGGAGGGATTTGGGGCAGGAGCAGGCAGGTGGGACTAATTGAGTTTGGAATTATGTTCAGCATTGACTGGTTGGGCCGAACGGTCTGTTTCCACGCGATATGACTGCGGCCTCCGGAGCTGCAGGCGGAGTCGGGGTGGAAGGGCGGGGCCGGCGCCGGGCCACGCTCTCCCCCTGCCGCTGGCCTCCGGAGCTGCAGGCGGAGTCGGGGTGGAAGGGCGGGGCCGGCGCCGGGCCGCGCTCTCCCCCTGCCGCTGGCCTCTGGAGCTGCAGGCGGTATCGGAGGGAAGGGCGGGGCCGGCGCCGGGCCGCGCTCTCCCCCTGCCGCTGGCCTCTGGAGCTGCAGGCGGTATCGGAGGGAAGGGCGGGGCCGGCGCCGGGCCACGCTCTCCCCCTGCCGCTGGCCTCTGGAGCTGCAGGTGGTATCGGAGAGAAGGGCGGGGCCGGCGCCGGGCCGCGCTCTCCCCCTGCCGCTGGCCTCTGGAGCTGCAGGCGGTATCGGAGGGAAGGGCGGGGCCGGCGCCGGGCCGCGCTTTCCCCCTGCCGCTGGCCTCCGGAGCTGCAGGTGGTATCGGAGAGAAGGGCGGGGCCGGCGCCGGGCCGCTCTCTCCCCCTGCCGGTGGCCTCCGGAGCTACAGGTGGTATCGGAGAGAAGGGCGGGGCCGGCGCCGGGCCGCGCTCTCCCCCTGCCGCTGGCCTCTGGAGCTGCAGGCGGTATCGGAGGGAAGGGCGGGGCCGGCGCCGGGCCGCGCTCTCCCCCTGCCGCTGGCCTCCGGAGCTGCAGGTGGTATCGGAGAGAAGGGCGGGGCCGGCGCCGGGCCGCTCTCTCCCCCTGCCGGTGGCCTCCGGAGCTACAGGTGGTATCGGAGAGAAGGGCGGGGCCGGCGCCGGGCCGCTCTCTCCCCCTGCCGCTGGCCTCCGGAGCTGCAGGCGGTATCGGGGGAATGGCGGGGCCGGCGTCGGGCCGCTCTCTCCCCCTGCCGCTGGCCTCCGGAGCTGCAGGCGGTATCGGAGGGAAGGGCGGGGCCGGCGCCGGACCGCTCTCTCCCCCTGCCGCTGGCCTCCGGAGCTGCAGGCGGTATCGGAGGGAAGGGCGGGGCCGGCGCCGGACCGCTCTCTCCCCCTGCCGCTGGCCTCCGGAGCTGCAGGTGGTATCGGAGAGAAGGGCGGGGCCGGCGCCGGACCGCTCTCTCCCCCTGCCGCTGGCCTCCGGAGCTGCAGGTGGTATCGGAGAGAAGGGCGGGGCCGGCGCCGGACCGCTCTCTCCCCCTGCCGCTGGCCTCCGGAGCTGCAGGCGGTATCGGAGGGAAGGGCGGGGCCGGCGCCGGACCGCTCTCTCCCCCTGCCGCTGGCCTCCGGAGCTGCAGGTGGTATCGGAGAGAAGGGCGGGGCCGGCGCCGGACCGCTCTCTCCCCCTGCCGCTGGCCTCCGGAGCTGCAGGCGGTATCGGGGGAATGGCGGGGCCGGCGCCGGGGCGTGCTCTCCACCTGCCGCTGGCCTCCGGAGCTGCAGGCTGTGTCGGGGGAAGGGCGGGGCCGGGCCGCGCTCTCCCCCTGCCGCTGGCCTCCGGAACTGCAGGCGGAGTCGGGGCAGGGGCGGGGCCGGCGCCGGGCCGCGCCCTCCCCCTGCGGGTGGACTCCGGAACTGCACGCGGCGTCGGGAGGGCGGTGCAGGCGCCGAGCAGCGTATACCGTGGCCCGAGGGAATGGTGTGGCTCCAGGCCGCGCTCGCCACCTGCCGGTGACTTCCTGAGTTGCAGGCGAGGGGGCGGGACTGGCGCCGGACCGCGCTCTCCACCTGCCGGTGGCCTCCGGAGCTGCAGGCGTGGGGGCGGGACTGGCGCCGGACCGCGCTCTCCACCTGCCGGTGGCCTCCGGAGCTGCAGGCGTGGGGGCGGGACTGGCGCCGGGCCGCGCTCTCCACCTGCCGGTGGCCTCCGGAGCTGCAGGCGGGGCCGGGCGCTGCAGTGCGGAGAAAAGGCGAGGATGGAGAGAGTGGGCGGCTGAGGGAGAGGCGGCCCGGAACCGTGGACCGGCAGCGAGAGCGGCGAGGCCGGGGACGGGGCAGCGGCCCGGGAGCAGTAGGCGGTGGTGAGTGCGGCCTCGGGTCCCGGGGACAGCTCCGTGCGGCCTGAGACCATGAACTACCCCCCACCCCCAGGCCCGGGCGCCGGGGGGGAGATGGGGAGGGTCACCCCTTGTCCCCAACCCGTTCCTCCCACCCCCGTCCCCCTCTCTATAGCCAGGTGTACAGGAGCACCCAAAGGTGCAGCGTGGAATATCCCCGGGCGGGGGGGCGCTCTGCCCTGCCCTGTGGGTGATGGGGGTAACATTGCCCTGTGGGTGATGGGTAGGTGGGGGTGGGGAACATTGCCAGGTAGGTGGGGGTAGGGAACATTGTCCTGTGGGTGGGGGGTGGGGAACATTGCCCTGTGGGTGATGGGTAGGTGGGGGTGGGGAACATTGCCAGGTGGGTGGGGGTAGGGAACATTGTCCTGTGGGTGGGGGGTGGGGAACATTGCCCTGTGGGTGATGGGGGGGACATTGCCCTGTGGGTAGGGGTGATGTGTGGGGGTAGGGAATATTGCCCTGTGGGTGATGGGGGGGTGGGGAACGTTGCCCTGTGGGTGGGGGTGGTCAGGTTCTGCCTTGTGGATGAGGTGGGGGGGGGTCATTTCCCTGTGGGTGATGGGAGGGTTCTGCCCTATGGCAGGGGTGTATTGCCCTGTGGGTGATAGGGGTAGACATTGCCCTTTGGGGGGGGGGCTCTGCCCTGTGGGTGATCGCGGGGGTGGGGTGTTCTGCCCTGTTGGGGGGGGATCATTGCCCTGTGGGTGATAGTGGGGTGGGGCTCTGCCCTGTGGCTGGGGTGTATTGCCCTGTGGGTGATTGGGGGCATTGCCAGGGAACATGCCACATAGTGCCCTGTTGGATGTTCCCCCATCCCCCCAGCCCCGAGCCTGCATCTCTTCCTTTTTGTTAATACAACAGAATAGGCCATTCCACCCATCTCTGCTGTTTCTGTTCCATTTACCTCCATTTCCATGGCCCTCCCTCACATCACACACTCTGCTTTTTCCCCGGGTCCCTTCACCATTGCCTCTGATGACCGTCAAAACCTGCTGATCTACTGTCGTTGCCAGCAGATGGGCCAACGTTTATTGTTTGTCCCTTATTGCCCCTTGAGAAGGTGGTGGGGGGAGCTGCCTCCTTGACCCACAATGTCTCTTAGGAAGGGAATTCCAAGGTTTGGACCCAGCAACATATACATGATGGTGACTTTCCAAGTCAGGATGGTGAGTGGCTTGCTTTATTCATTCGTGGGATGAGGGGCATTGCTGTGGGTCTGGAGTCACATGTAGGCCAGACCAGGTAAGGACGGCAGTTTCCTTTCCTAAAGGACATGAGTGACCCAGGTGGGTTTTTCCAACAATCAACAATGGATTCATGGTCATCGTTAGATGCTTAATTCCAAATTCAAATTCCACCCTCTGCTGTGGTGGGATTCGAAAAGTTGCCAGAACATTATCTGGGTCTCGGAATTAACAATCCAGTGATAATACCGCTAGGCCACCGCCTTCCCTCGCAGGGGACGGTGTTCCCATGTATCTGCTGCCCTTGTCCTTCTAGATGGAAGTGGTTGTGGGTTTGGAAGGTGCTGCCTGAGGATCTTTGGTGAATCTCTGCAGTGCATCTTGTAGATGGTGCACACTGCTGCTACTAAGTGTCGGTGGTGGAGGGAGTGGGATGTTTGTGGATGTGGTGCCAATCAAGCGGCTGCTTTGTCCTGGATGGGGTCAAGCTCCTTGAGTGTTGTTGGGGCTGCCCCCATCCAGGGAAGTGGGGAGTATTCCATCACACTCCTGACTTGTGCCCTGTAGATGGTGGGACAGGGTTTGGGGAGTCAGGAGTTGAGTCCAGTTGAGTTTCTGGTCAATGGATTCAGTGATGGTTACACCATTGAATGTCAAGGGGCAGTGGTTAGATTGTCTCTTACTGTGTGGCACAAACGTTACTTGCCACTTGTCAGCCCAAGGTTGAATATTGTCCTGATGGTGTTGCATTTGAGTGTGAAGATCTGAGGAGTAGCAAATCTGCTGAACATCCCCACTGAGGCTCATAGCAGAAATTGCTGGAGAAGCTCAGCAGCCCTGGTAGCATCCGTGAATCTCTGATGAAGGGTCTGGGCTCGAAATGTCAGCTTTTGTGCTCCTGAGATGCTGCTTGGCCTGCTGTGTTCATCCAGCTCCACACTTTTGTTATATAAGAGAAATAAGAGTTAACGTTTCAGGTGTCATGACCCTTCCTCACTTAGGGTTCATTGATGAAGCAGCTGAAGATGGTTGGGCCTAGGACACTGCCCTGAGGAACTCCTGCAGAGATGTCCCGGAGCTGGAATGACTGACCTCCCACAACCACGTGGAGTGAATAGAATTGGCTGAAGACTGGTATGTGTGATTTTGGGGACCACTGGAAGAGACCGAGATGGATCATCCACTCAGCACTTCTGGCTGAAGATTGCTGTGAATGCTTCAGCCTTATCTTTTGCACGAATGTGCTGGGCCCTTCCATCACTGAGGATGGGGATATTTGTGGAGCCTCCTCCTCCAGGGAGTTGTTTAATTGCCCACCACCATTCATCACTGGATGTGGCAGGACTGCAGAGCTTAGATCTGATCCATTGGTTGTGGGATCGCTGAGCTCTGTCTGTCATTTGCTGCTTTCACTGTTTGGTGTGCAGCTAGTCCTGTTTGGTGGCTTCACCAGGTTGATGCCTCATCTTTAGATATGCCTGGTGCTGCTCCTGGCCTTCCCTACTGCCCTCTCCATTGAACCAGGGTAGATCCCCTGGCTTGACGGCAACGGTAATGCCGGGCCACGAGGTTACAGATTGTGCTGAAGTACAATCCTGCTGCTGTTGATGGATGCCCAGCCTTGAGCTGCTAGATCTGTGCGAAGTCTGTCCCATTTAGCACGCTGATAGTTCCACACAACACGATGGAGGGTATTCTCACTGTGAAGGTGGGACTTTGTTTCCACAAGAACCGTGCGATGGTCACTCTTACCGATACTGTCGTGGACAGAGCAACTGCAGCTGGCAGATTAGTAAGGATGAGGTCAAGTCTGTTTATTCACTCCTGTTGGTTCCCTCACCACCTGCCGCAGACCCAGTCCAGCAGCTCTGTCCTTTAGGACCCGACCAGCTCGATCAGTAGTACTGCTGCCGAGCCACTCTTGGTGGTGGACACTGAAAACCCCCCACCCAGAGTACATTTTGTGCCCTTGTCACCCTCAGTGTTTTCTCCAAGTGTTGCTGAACATAGAGGAGTATGGGTTCATTAGCTGAGGGAGAATGGTATGTGGTAATCAGCAGGAGGTTTCCTTGCACATGCTTAATTTGAAACTGAGACTTCATGGGCTCCAGAGTCAATGTTGAGGACTCCCAGAGTAATTCCCTCCCGACTATCCCACATGCCTAATGGCACCGAAAGCTAATGGCATGCTGGCCTTCATAACAAGAGGAATTGAGTATAGAAGCAAAGAGGTCCTTCTGCAGCTGTACAGGGCCCTGGTGAGACCGCACCTAGACTATTGTGTGCAGTTTTGGTCTCCATATTTGAGGAAGGACATTCTTGCTATTGAAGGAGTGCAGCGCAGATTCATGAGGTTAATTCCCGGACTGGCAGGACTATCATATGTTGTAAGATTGGAGCAACTGGGCTTGTATACACTCGAGTTTAGAAGGATGAGAGGGGATCTGATTGAGACGTGTAAGATTATTAAGGGATTGGACACTGTGGAGGCAGGAAACATGTTTCCTTTGATGGGTGAGTCCAGAAGCAGACGACATAGTTTAAAAATAAGAGGTAGGCCATTTAGAACAGAGTTGAGGAGAAACTTCTTCACCCAGAGAGTGGTGGATATATGGAATGCTCTGCCCCAGAAGGAAGTGGAGGCCAACTCTCTGGATACTTTCAAGAAAGAGATAGACAGAGCTCTTAAAGATAGTGGAATAAAGGGTTATGGGGATAAGGCAGGAACAGGAAACTGATTGTGGATGATCAGCCGTGATCATAATGAATGGTGGTGCTGGTTTGAAGGGCCGAATGGCCTCCTACTGCACCTATTGTCTGTTGTGCCGCCCCCTCTGCTGGGTCTGTCCTGCCGGTGGGACAGGACATATCCAGGGATGGTGATGGTGGTGTCTGGGACACTGTCTGTAAGATATGACTCTGTGAGTGTGACTGTATCAGGCTGTTGCTTGACCGGTCTGTGAGGCAGCTCTCCCAATGTTGGCACTAGCCCCCAGATGTTAGCGAGGAGGACTTTGCAGGGTCAATGGGGCTGTTTCTGCCGCTGTCTTTTCCAGTGCCCAGGTCAATCCCAGGTGATCCGTCCAGTTTCATTTCTTTGAGGCTTTGTAGCAATTGGTTCAACTGAGGGGCTTGCTCGGCCATTTCAGAGGGCAACTGCGAATCAACCCCATTGCTGTGGGTCTGGAGTCACATGTAGGCCAGACCTGGTAAGGGTGGCAGATCTCCTCCCCGAAGTACACTAGTGAACCGGAGAGGTATTTCTGAGGATGAGTGATGGTTGTCGTGGTCACAGAGTATGGGACTCGGTTCCCGTTCCAGCCGAGATTCCTTTCTGTTGCAGTGGCAGGTGAACCTGTCTCCCCAGGTCATTGACATCAGTGTTTGGCTGGTCTAGTCCAGTTTGCATGGTCCCCAGTTCCCCATTTGGGAGCTGGTTGTATTTCTGGGCTCAGTCCTGGCCTGGGATATCTCTGTCCGTGGAATATGTTGTTTGGAGACAGTAGGGTGAGGGATGAGATGCTAACGACGAGCTTCCCATTCCCCTGTCCTTCTTAATGTTTCATAAGATGCTGCTCAACCCAAACAGTGGGCTGGTTCGCTGAGACATGAAGCAGACAGACTGTGTGGGAGGGGGTCCCTGGGGCTGGGGGCAAGGGGCAGGGGAGGGAATGGGGGTTCCCTGGGTCCAGGGAAGGGGGAAGAGTGCATGGTTCCGTGAGGGAGGGGAAGGGCGCTGGTGCGGGTGTGCCCGGGGAGGGGGAGGGTGAGGGTGACCCCGGGGCCGGGGTGGGCGCAGGTACGGGCATTCCTGGGGCCAGGAGAGGGTGCAGGGTTCCCATGGGAAGGGAAAAGACGCTGGTGCGGGTGTCTCCAGGGGAGGGCATGGGTGTCGTGGGGGTGGGCACAGGTGCCCCCAGGGGAGGGGGTGGGCGCAGGTACGGGCATTCCTGGGGCCAGGAGAGGGTGCAGGGTTCCTTGGAGGAGGGGAAGGGTGCTGGTGCGGGTGTCCCCGTGGGAGAGGGAGGGCATGGGTGACCCCGGGGCCAGGGTGGGCGCAGGTACGGGCATTCCTGGGGCCAGGAGAGGGGGTTTACGCTGGGTTCCCCAGGGCCGGGGGAGGGCGTGGGTGTCCCTGGCGGAGTGGGAAGGTGCCGAGGGCGGGGAAGGCGCAGGAGTCCCGGAGGGAGGTGCAGGGTCGGCCAGGCTGCATGCCGACTGACTGACTGCTGTCTGTGTGTGATTATTTTTCCAGGTAAATGGACCAACTGGAATGGAGTCTCTGTGAGGTCTGGCTGATTGACCAATGCAGTGCCTAGCAGCTCCTGCACAGGAAGAGGCAAAGATGAGTGGGGGAGGGGAGCAGGTCGATATCTTGCCCGTGGGCTTTGTTGTCAAAGACCGCTGGAAGGTGGTGAGTTAAAAGGGTTCAGACCCGCGGCCCCCATTCACCTGGGACCCTCACCCATTGTCCCCCACACCCCACCCTGACCCTATCCTCCATTCACTTCTCCTTCCCAGTGCACCTTGTAGATGGTACACACTGCAGTTACTGAGTGTCGGTGGTGGGGGGAGTGGGATGTTTGTGGATGGTGTCGAGCTTCTTGAGTGTTGTTGGGGCTGTACCCATCCAGGCAAGTGGGGAGTATTCCATCACACTCCTGACTTGTGCCTTGTAGATGGTGGACAGGGTTTGGGGAGTCAGGAGGTGAGTTACTCACCGCAGTATTCCCAGCCTCTGACCTGCCCTTGTAGCCACTCTGTTAATGTGGTGAGTCCAGTTGAGTTTCTGGTCAATGGTAACCCCCAAGATGCTGATAGTGGGGGATTCAGTGATGGTAACATCATTGAATGTTAAAGGACGGTGGTTAGATTGTCTCTTGTTGGTGATAATCACTGCCTGGCATTTGTATGGTGCAAATGCCACTTGCCACTTGTCAGCCCGAGCCTGGATATTGCCCAGATCCTGTTGCACGTGAACATGGATGACTACAGTATCTGAGGAGTCACGAATGGTAGACAGTGGTGTGGGGATGGGGAAAGGGGCAGGGGGACGGGGTGTGTGTCTGTGTGTGTGCGCTTGCTTGCGTGCACGCGCAGGCACGTGCTGTGGGAGGGGATGTCTGGCGCTGTGTACCTGTCTCCCCCTTTTGGTCCTGGCCCATCAATGACTCCCTGCACCTATTGAACCTCCCGGCCAGTCCCCGGTCCTGTCGCACCTCGAACTGGGACCTTGGTTAAACTATTGCTATTTGTGCTCTCCTGCGCAGCTGAAGAAGATTGGTGGAGGTGGATTTGGGGAGATTTATGAGGCAACAGATTTGTTAATCCGAGAGAATGTTGCTCTGAAAGTGGAGTCTGCTCAGCAGCCCAAGCAGGTGCTAAAGATGGAGGTGGCAGTCCTAAAGAAACTCCAAGGTAAGGAGACCCCAGAGTGTGTGGGCCAGGGGCCTCGGTGTCTCAGTGTGTGTGTATGCACACAGGTTCTGGGGAGGGAGGAGGAGGGGTTCGCTCTATGTATGCAATTCGGGGGACATCTGTGTGTATGGTGTGTCTATTTACATGGGAGTCTGCAAGCATGGGGGGGGGGGGGTGTGCGCTCGCATGCGCGCGTCGGGGGGAAAGGGGCAGGGGGCGTGCGTGTGTGTGTGTGTGTGTGTGTGTGTGTGCGCGCGCGCGCAGAGCGGGGGGAAAGGGGCAGGGGGAGGCTGTGTGTGCGCGCGCGCAGAGGGGGAGAAAGGGGGAGGGTGTGTGTGTGTGTGTGTGTGTGTGTGTGCGCGCGTGCACGCACGCAGGGGGGGGGAAGGGGCAGGGCAGGGGGCAGGTGTGTGTATGTGCGTGCGCGCAGGGTGGGGAAAGGGGCAGGGGGAGGCTGTGTATGTGTGTGTGCGCGCGCGGGGAAGGGGCAGGGGGAGGGTGTGTGTGTGCGCGCCTGCAGAGGGGGGAAAGGGGCAGGGGGAGGGTGTGTGTGTGTGCGTGCGTGCGTGCAGAGGGGGGAAAGGGGCAGGGGGAGGGTGTGTGTGTGTGCGCGCGTGCAGAGTGGGGAAAGGGGCAGGGGGAGGGTGTGTGTGTGTGCGCGTGCAGAGTGGGGAAAGGGGCAGGGGGAGGGTGTGTGTGTGTGCGTGCGCGCGTGCAGAGGGGGGAAAGGGGCGGGGGAGGGTGTGTGTGTGTGTGCGTGCGCGCGTGCAGAGGGGGGAAAGGGGCAGGGGGAGGGTGTGTGTGTGTGTGTGCGTGCGCGCGTGCAGAGGGGGGAAAGGGGCAGGGGGAGGGTGTGTGTGTGTGTGTGTGCGTGCGCGCGTGCAGAGGGGGGAAAGGGGCAGGGGGAGGGTGTGTGTGTGTGTGTGTGCGTGCGCGCGTGCAGAGGGGGGAAAGGGGCAGGGGGAGGGTGTGTGTGTGTGTGTGTGTGCGTGCGCGCGTGCAGAGGGGGGAAAGGGGGAGGGTGTGTGTGTGTGTGCGTGCGCGCGTGCAGAGGGGGGAAAGGGGGAGGGTGTGTGTGTGTGTGCGCGCGCGCGTGCAGAGGGGGGAAAGGGGGAGGGTGTGTGCGTGTGTGCGTGCGCGCGTGCAGAGGGGGGAAAGGGGGAGGGTGTGTGCGTGTGTGCGTGCAGAGGGGGGAAAGGGGGAGGGTGTGTGCGTGCGCGCGTGCAGAGGGGGGAAAGGGGGAGGGTGTGTGTGTGTGTGCGTGCGCGCGTGCAGAGGGGGGAAAGGGGCAGGGGGAGGGTGTGCGTGCGCGCGTGCAGAGGGGGGAAAGGGGCAGGGGGAGGGTGTGCGTGCGCGCGTGCAGAGGGGGGAAAGGGGCAGGGGGAGGGTGTGTGTGTGTGTGCGTGCGCGCGTGCAGAGGGGGGAAAGGGGCAGGGGGAGGGTGTGCGTGCGCGCGTGCAGAGGGGGGAAAGGGGCAGGGGGAGGGTGTGCGTGCGCGCGTGCAGAGGGGGGAAAGGGGCAGGGGGAGGGTGTGTGTGTGTGTGCGTGTGTCTGTGTCTCTGTGTGTCTCTGTGTGTATATGTATATGTGTGTGTGTGTCTCTGTGTCTCTGTGTGCGTATGTGTATGCCTGTGTCTGTATGTGTGTATATGTATATGTGTGTGTGTGTCTCTGTGTGTGCGTGTGTGTATATGTGTGCGAGTGTATTGATTTGGACACCTTGCGCCTTGGCTGGGAGTGACTGCGCCACGTGTGTGAGCCCTGTTTCTGATGGCTCCTGCTGTTATACCCTTGCTGTTTAGGGAAGGACCACGTGTGCAGGTTTATCGGCTGTGGGCGGAATGAGAAGTTTAATTATGTGGTGATGCAGTTACAGGTAAACAGTGGGTTTACTACTGGGACCTCAGTACATCCCATCAGGGAGGGCGGGAGAATCATCTCCATGTGCCGAGCCTACTCCTCCCCGCTCCTGCCCAGACTGGCCTTCCCTCCCCGCAGTGTGTCCCACAGTGAGCACAGTATCTCCCACCCAACCCTCCCCTCCATCTGTGGGACTCCCTTCCCCATCCGGTACAGCCCTGCCCACACTGTTTGCTCCCAGTGCAGCCGGTTGGCTCCGGCCTACGTTAGCAGCACCCCACCTTGACCCCTTGACGGCAGTTAGATCAGTGGTTCGTGTGACCGACCTTGCTCCTCGGCATCGACTGTGCCCTGCACTCAGCGAGCTGTCTGAGACAGAGCCACACCGTCTACAGTCTTTGAGGCAAGCTTTCTGTCACACATCTGCACCACCAAGATCGTTTCTGGTCTCCTGTTTAAAAGAAAACGACAAGTTGCTGGAGGATCTCAGCAGGTCTGGCAGCATCCAGAAAGCATGAATGTTTTGAGCCCAGTATTGGATCTCAGAAGAAAGAGGCAGCAATTTAAGACTGAGATGGGGAGGAATTTCTTCTCTCCGAGGGACGAGTATCCTCAACTCGTTTCCAGAGAGAGCTGTGGGGGGGCACAGTCCTTGTGCTGAGATAGATCAGCGATCAGTCAGGGAATGAAGGGTGACAGGGAAAGGGCAGGAAAGTGGGTGTGAGGAATGCTGGATCAAACATGATCCTATTGGATGGTGGGGCAGGTTCGAGGGGCCAAATGACCTGCTGCTGTCTGTGTTTCTAACAGACTCTTTGCAAAGCTGCAAAACTGAGATATAGATGTTAGCCTGGGAGTGCAGTGGTGTAGGACAGCTGATAGCTCAGCATCATCTTTGCAGACAGAACACAGGTATCATGGAAAGCGGGCACTGAGGTGGGGAGAAGATAAACGGCACCTTCAGCAGTTACAAGGGAAGGTGCTGTGGTCCAGTTGGGAGGCAATGGGAACGGAGGAGTTGTGGACCAGAGTGAGCCAGAGACAGTCTGTGTGGAAGGTTGATGAGGGGAACATTTGTCTGGTCGTGGTGGAAACGGCGTCTGACGATCTCCTGGATGTGGATGCTGGTGGGATGGTAGGTGAGGATAAGGGGAACCCTATCGCTGTTGTGGGAGGGACGAGAAGGGGTGAGGGCGGAAGTGTGGGAGATGGGTCGGACCTGGTTGAGGGCCCTCAATGCTGGGGAATCTTCAGTTAAGGAAGAATGTGGACATTTCAGAGACTCGCTTTGTCAAAGTTGGCCTCATCCAAACATGTGTGACAGATGGAGGAACTGAGAGAACGGGATGGAGTCTTTCCAGGAAATGAGATGTGAGGATGTACAGTCCAAGTAGCTGTGGGAGTCAGTGGGTTTGTGATGGATATTAGTGGCCAGTCTATCTCCCGAAATGGAAACAGAAATATAGTGGCAGGGATATAATTGTATTTCCGGATAAATTTTTCGGTCAGTAGGAGAATCAGTGGTTCTGCGGAAAAGGCAGGAAAGTGTAAATGAGGAATGTTGGATCAGCCCTGCCCCTGTTGAATGGTGGAGCAGGCTCAAGGGGCTGAATGGCCTGCTCCAGTTCCTATTTGCAGTGTTCTGATGACTGAACGTCTGAACTGAAGGGACCTGGAAACTGATGCTGTTGTCAGTTCTGAGGAGGGGTCACTGGACCTGAAACATTAACTCTGTTTTCTGCTTCACAGATGCTGCCAGACCTGCTGAGCTTTTCCAGCAACTTCTGTTGTTGTTTGAGGACAGAAATGTTAACCTCAGAGCAGTGTGGTTTATTGAAATGGCAAGCAACTGGGAGGTCAGTATCGGTCCTCCAGGGAGAGTGTAGTTGCTCCACAAGGTGGTTTGCCCCACCCCCTGCCGTCGCATGCCCGCTGCTGCCCCACCTCCCGCGCCCCTTCCGACCGCGCTTCTGCCGCCCCGTGCCCGTTCCTGCCCCGCCCCATCCATGACGTTGAGGTAAACAGCATGGAATCAGTCCCTTTGGTCTTAAAGGCCCATCATCCCAAACGAAACTATTCTCACCTGCCTCTGCTCTGCCCATATCCCTGCAAACATTCATAATATTTTCAGATGTATTTTGAACACTGTAACTGTCCCACAGCCACCACTTCCTCAGAAGTTCATTCCACACAAACCATTCGTAGCAACATCCTGGCAAATCCTCTCCTAACTCTCTCCAGCTTAATACTATCCTTCCTGCTACAGTGGCCAGAACTGCGCCAAGTTCTGCAGAAAAGTCCTTCTCAACATCCTGTACAACCTCAATGTCACGTCCCTCCTCCTACAGGCCAAGGTCTGAGCTAGCGTGCCAGACTCCTCCTTCACCACCCTGCCTCCCTGCGAAGCAAGTTTCAGGGAACCCCTAGAACGAGCCCCGGGCCCTACTTTTAATTGTGTAAGTCCTGCCTTTGTTTTCACAAAATGAAATACTCATATTGAGCCAAACTAAACTCCACCTGCTGCTCCTCAACAGGTCAAGCTCTCTTTGTAATCTCAGGTAACGTTCTAAATTTTCAGCTATACCATCAATCTTGGTGTAATTCGCAAACTTACTAATCACGCTTTCTACTCTCATCTCAATCATTTGTACAAATGACAAACAGAAGGGGACTGAGTACTGAGATAATGGGAACTGCAGACGCTGGAGAATCCAAGATAACAAAGTGTGAAGCTGGATGAACACAGCAGGCCAAGCAGCATCTCAGGAGCACAAAAGCTGACGTTTCGGGCCTAGGATGAAGGGTCTAGGCCTGAAACGTCAGCTTTTGTGCTCCTGAGATGCTGCTTGGCCTGCTGTGTTCATCCAGTTCCACACTGTGTTATCTAGGACCCAGTGCTGATAACTGTGGAACACCACTGGTCACAGGCCTCCAGTCCCAAAAACCAACCACCCTCTCTCTCCCTCCTTCCTACCGTTAAGCTCACCCTGAATCCCATGTGATCTAATGTTGCTGATCAGTCTGCAATGTGGAACCCTGCCAGAGGCTCCACTAAAATCCAAATAAACAGCCTCTACTGCTCTGCCTTTCTCACGCGTTTTTGTAACTTCCTCGCTTAGGTTTTGGGATGTGATTTTGCACGCGCGCAGTCTGACGCGCGCGCACACACACAGCTGTGTTGTCTGTGCGCAATCACTCCCTCCCCCTCAATGTGTACAAATCCGGTCTTTCAGAATCCCCTCCACCAACTTAGCACCACCGACCCCCGCCCCGCCCTCGCCGGCGGCCTTGGCCCAGCCACCTCCCTCATTCTTGCTCAAAGCCCCCTCACTTCGTCCCTCCCTCGCGCTCGCCGGGGGCCCCCTCCCCCGCCCTTTCCCGCGGCCCCTCCCCTGCCGTCAGTGACAGTGACCATGTTTTGCAGGGCCGTAATCTCGCTGACTTGCGTCGTAGCCAGCCGAGAGGGACATTCACGATGAGCACCACCCTGCGACTGGGCAAACAGATCCTTCAGTCCATCGAAGCTATCCATTCTGTTGGCTTTCTGCATCGTGACATCAAACCGGTGAGAGTCAGCACCTTGGGCCCAGGCTGTCCGGGCTCCCCATGCACCCCTCTTATACAGGGTAGTAGGTGCTATGGGAGGAGCAGATACGTGAGCAATGTTTAAGAGGCTTTTGGAGAGATACATGAAGAGGAGAGAGTAGAGGGATACAGACCATATGCAGGTAGAAGGGATTTGGTTTAGAATAACAACACTGTCAGCACAGATGTGGCGAACCGAAGGGCCTGAATCTGTCTGGGCCCAGTTTGTGTTCTGCACATCTCCATCTGGGTCTCTCTCTCTCATTCGCTCCACATCTCTGCCTAGGGCTCTCTCTCGTGCGGGCTCTCTCTCTCATTCTCTCCATATCTCTGCCTAGGTCTGTGTCTCTATCTCTCTCTAATCTCTCTCTAATCTCTCTCTAATCTCTCTCTAATCTCTCTCTAATCTCTCTCTAATCTCTCTCTAATCTCTCTCTAATCTCTCTCTAATCTCTCTCTAATCTCTCTCTAATCTCTCTCTAATCTCTCTCTAATCTCTCTCTAATCTCTCTCTAATCTCTCTCTAATCTCTCTCTAATCTCTCTCTAATCTCTCTCTAATCTCTCTCTAATCTCTCTCTAATCTCTCTCTAATCTCTCTCTCATTCTCTCTCATTCTCTCTCATTCTCTCTCATTCTCTCTCATTCTCTCTCATTCTCTCTCATTCTCTCTCATTCTCTCTCATTCTCTCTCATTCTCTCTCATTCTCTCTCATTCTCTCTCATTCTCTCTCATTCTCTCTCATTCTCTCTCATTCTCTCTCATTCTCTCTCATTCTCTCTCATTCTCTCTCATTCTCTCTCATTCTCTCTCATTCTCTCTCATTCTCTCTACATCATGGAGACGGTAGGGCTGATCAGGGATAGCGCAGGGAACTTATGCATGGAGTCTGAGCAGATAGGGGAAGCCCTAAATGAGTTTTCTTTGGTTTTCACTGAGGAAAGGGACCTTGTTGTGAATGAGAACTTTGAGGAGCAGGAAAACAGGCTTGAACAGATCAAGATTGAGAAAGTCGATGTGCTGGAAATTTTAGCGAACATTAAGATTGATACGTCCCCAGGGCCCGACCAGATTTATCCTAGGTTGCTCCGGGAAGCGAGAAAGGAGGTTGCTAAGCTGCTGGCGAAGATCTTTGCTTCCTCACTCTCCACGGGAGTCATACCGGAAGATTGGAGGGAGGCAAATGTTGTTCCTCTTTTCAAGAAAGGGAATAGGGAAATCCCTGGAAATTACAGACCAGTCAGTCTTACGTCTGTGGTCAGCAAGGTTTTGGAAAGAATTCTGAGGGATAGGATTGATGACTATTTGGAAAAGCATAGCGTGATTAAAGGGAGTCAGCATGGCTTTGTGAGGGGCAGGTCATGCCTTACAAATCTTATTGAGTTCTTTGAGGAAGTCACGAGACAGGTTGACGAGGGACGAGCAGTGGATGTGGTGTACATGGACTTCAGCAAGGCATTTGATAAAGTTCCCCATGGCAGGCTCATTCATAAAGTCAGGAGGTATGGGATACAGGGTGATTTGGCTGTCTGGATTCAGAATTGGTTGGCTGACAGGAGGCAGAGAGTGGTTGTAAATGGTAAGTATTCTGCCTGGAGGTCAGTGCTGAGTGGTGTCCCGTGGGGCTCTGTTCTTGGGCCTCTGCTCTTTGTAGTTTTTATAAATGACTTGGATGAGGAGTTTGAGGGGTGGGTTAGTATGTTTGCTGATGACACAAAGGTTGGAGGTGCCGTTGATAGTATCGAGGGCTATTGCAGGCTTCAGCGAGACACTGACAGAATGCAGAGCTGGGCTGAGAAATGGCAGATGGAGTTCAACCTGGATAAATGTGAAGTGATGCATTTTGGAAGGTCGAACTTAAATGCTGAATATAGGATTAAAGGCAGGATTCTCGGCAGTGTGGAGGAACAACAGGATCTTGGTGTTCAAGTGCATAGTTCCCTCAAAGTTGCCACCCAAGTGGATAAGGTTGTTAAGAAAGCATATGGTGTTTTGGCTTTCATTAACAGGGGGATCGAGTTTAAGAGCCGCGAGGTTATGCTGCAGCTCTCCAAAACCCTGGTGAGACCACACTTGGAATATTGTGTCCAGTTCTGGTCGCCCTATTATAGGAAAGATGTGGAGGCTTTGGAGAGGGTGCAAAGGAAGTTTACTAGGATGCTGCCTGGAGCGCAGGGCTTGTCTTACGAGGAGAGGTTGACTGAGCTCGGACTTTTCTCTCTGGAGAGAAGGAGGAAGAGAGGTGACCTGGTCGAGGTGTACAAGGTAATGAGAGGCATGGATAGAGTCGATAGCCAGAGACTTGTCCCCAGGACAGGTCTGACTGCCACGAGGGGTCATAGTTTTAAGGTGTTAGGAGGAAGGTATAAAGGAGATGTCAGAGGGAGGTTCTTCACCCAGAGAGTTGTGAGCGCATGGAATAGTTTGCCAGTGGTAGTCATGGAAGCAGAGTCATTAGTGACATTTAAGCAACTGCTGGACATGCACATGGACAGCAGTGAATTGAGGGGAATGTAGGTTAGGTTGTTTTACTTTTGGATTAGGATTTTTCCACAGCACAACATCGTGGGCCAAAGGGCTTGTACCGTGCTGTACCTTTCTATGTTCTATGTTCTGTTCTATGTTCTATTCTATGTTTTATCTCTGCCTAGGTCTCTCTCCCTCTCTCTCTCTCATTCTCTCCACATCTCCCTCCCTTCCTCTCTCGCGCGCTCTCTCTCATTTTCTCCACTTCTCTGTCTGTTCTCTCTCTTGCTCGCTTCCAAAAGGATGTGGATGCTTTGGAGAGGGTGCAGAGGAGGTTCACCAGGATGTTGCCTGGTATGGAGAGTGCTAGCTATGAAGAAAGGTTGAGTAGATTAGGATTATTTTCATTAGAAAGATGGAGGTTGAGGGGGGACCTGATTGAGGTCTACAAAATCATGAGGGGTATAGACAGGGTGGATAGCAAGAAGCTTTTTCCCAGAGTGGGGGACTCAATTACTAGGGGTCATGAGTTCAAAGTGAGAGGAGGAAAGTTTAAGGGAGATATGCGTGGAAAATTCTTTACGCAGAGGGTGGTGGGTGCCTGGAACACGTTGCCAGCGGAGATGGGTACGATAGCGTCTTTTAAGATGTATCTAGACAGATACAGGAATGGGCAGGGAGCGGAGGGATACAGATCCTTAGAAAATAGGTGACAGGTTAGACAGAGGATCTCGATCGGCACAGGCTTGGAGGGCCGAAGGGCCTGTTCCTGTGCTGTAATTGTCTTTGTTCTTTGTTCTATCTCCCTCCCTCCCTCCCTCCCCCGCTGTCTGGGTATCACATGCAGACTCTCATTCCTCCTGGAATAAGAACCTTGGCTCGGGATCAATGGGACAGAGATGGGATGTTGTGTTTTTGTCGTTGTAACTGGTTACCTGTCTCTCTTTACCATCAAACCCTTTCCACAACCACCCCACAGTCCAACTTTGCAATGGGCCGATTGCCATCCACCTACAGGAAGTGCTATATGTTGGACTTTGGTCTGGCACGACAGTACACCAGTACGAATGGAGAGGTCCGGCCCGTAAGTAACCACGGAATCTCAGACCAGCCCATTGGCCTCCCGGTGAGGGAGGGGGTGTGTGTGTGTGTGTGTGTGAGAGAGAGAGAGACCCTGTACTCCCCGGTGAGAGTCTGTGTGTCTGTCTGTGTGTGAGAGAGAGACCCCGTACTCCCCGGTGAGGGAGGGGGTGTGAGAGAGAGAGAGACCCCGTACTCCCCGGTGAGAGTCTGTGTGTGTGTCTGTGTGTGTGAGAGAGAGAGAGAGAGAGACACCCCGTACTCCCCGGTGAGAGTCTGTGTGTGTGTGTGTGTGAGAGAGAGAGATAGAGACCCCGTACTCCCCGGTGAGAGTCTGTGTATGTGTCTGTGTGTGAGAGAGAGACACCCCGTACTCCCCGGTGAGAGTCTGTGTGTGTGTGTGTGTGTGTGTGTGTGTGGACCCGTCCCCCAGTGAGAGTCAGGGAGTGTGTGGGGGGACCCTGCACCCCCCGGTGAGAGTCGGAGTACGTGTGGTGGGGGGGGAACCCGGCACTGAGGCAGTGCTGCATTGAAAAGCTGTGTTCCTGTGTGGTTTGGGAAAGTTATGGATGTGAACAAGTCAGATGGTGTCTTAAACTGTGAAGGTTTCTCAGGTACAATCCCGACCAGGTTGAGACGGTGCGGCGCTGCGACATTGTCTCTCGGGCTGGCTTTCTTTTTAGTTTGGATTCAGCTGCTTATTTCTTGTTTTTGTTTTGCAGTTTCTTTTGGATTGCTCATTCTTGTGTTCCATCCTGAAGCCTGTGTTTGATGATCAGAGCTCCTGCCCCCTGCATGTTACCGTCGTTATGCAATGTTAAAACGTGTTGTGAGTGTTTTAGTTGGTTCAGCCTGTTTTACTGGACAGGGCTCTCTCTGAACCACAGCAGGACCTCTCTTCCAGCTCACCATCAGTTGTACATCCATCAACCCAAGAGAGGGACTCCGCTCAGGCCAGTATCATCAGGTGGGGGGTGTGAGATACCCTGGGTTTGGGGCAGAGTTCAGGGGTGCTCCCTGGAGTCAGCATCCCGGGTGTCTGGTACACCCGAGGATCAGGGTTCGAGCAGTGTCCTGGATCAGGGCTGTCCCCTGGCTCAGAGTTTGGGCTGGTACCTTGGCTCAGGGTTTGGGGTGGTCCCTGGGGTCAGGGGTCAAGTTTGGAGGTATCCCTGGGGTCATGGTTTGGGGGTTTCCCTGTGGTCAGGGTTTGGGGGTATCTCTGGAGTCAGGGGTCAGGGTTTGGGGGTATCCCCATGGTCAGGTCTCAGGAGTTTGCAACACCCCGGGATCAGGCTTTGGGGACTGCCCCTGAAGTCAGAAGTAGGGTTGGGGTGGGAGCGGGTTATCCCTGGGCTCAGGGCATGGGCTTTGGGGTTGTCCCTTTAGTCGGGCTGTTGGTGTGGGGAGTATGCCCGTGGTCAGGGTTCAGGGCGGGAGGTGGGTGTTGTGGGTGGGGAGCGGTATGACCTTCGGGGATTTACCCCATGCTGCTGTGAGCAAAGATCGCTCTGGGATTGTTTCAATGCGAGTCAGAGATAGTGAGCTCCAGAAGCTCGGTGACTGAACAAGAGCTCCATCTTTATGTTTCATTTCCTTTGTTTTCATTTCTTGATTTTGTCACTGTCTCCCTTGGTTTTCCTCGTGGTGGAGCCCTGAGATGACACTCAATCAGATGATGAGACTATGAACCTTCAGCTAACCTCCAACTCCCGATTAGCTCCATCGCTGACCTGTGACAGATGCCAAGCCTTATGGCTGGTGTTCAGGTGAGCAGCTCACTGGCTTTGTGACCTGGTGACAGCTGGGCCTCCCGGGGCCGGCCCGGGAGTTTTCCCTGGGGCTGGCCTGGGACTTTTCCCTGGGGACGGCCTGAGCCTGCCTGGGAGTTTTCC
Source organism: Stegostoma tigrinum (assembly GCF_030684315.1). Classification (NCBI taxonomy): domain Eukaryota; kingdom Metazoa; phylum Chordata; class Chondrichthyes; order Orectolobiformes; family Stegostomatidae; genus Stegostoma; species Stegostoma tigrinum. The sequence continues at coordinate 713,711 of NC_081357.1, forward strand.
TCGGGGCCAGCCCGGGACTTTTCCCTGGGGCCAGCCAGAGCAGTCTGACGTGCAGAGGCACACATCTGACATTTGTCTTGCCTTTTTGCAGCCTCGCGCTGTCGCTGGATTCCGAGGAACCGTTCGCTACGCATCAGTCAATGCTCACAAAAACCGAGTAAGGGAATGTGTATTAATTTTTCCCTGGTGACAGAAGGGCGGGAGGTGGGTGTTGTGGGTAGGGAGGGCTATGACCTTCAGGGATTTACCCCATGCTGCTGTGAGCAGAGATCACAGAGATCAGGAATGGATCAAGGAGGTAGAATGGAGGGGGGTGGTTGAGGTCATGGTGAACCCTGCCAGGACAGACGTGGAGTTGAAGGCAGTTCCTGACACTGTTGGAGATGGGATAAAGGAATCTTGAATGTTCAGAGCAGGGATCGCAGTTCATCATTTACAGAAACAGAATCTGAGGTCCAAACTCAAAGTGAGTGCGATGCTGCCGGAAGCAGGGAGAGATGCAAAATGTAAGAATGCAATTAAAGAAACCTCCTTGAATTGTATGGGAGGGGCAACTCAGCTGCAGACTTGGGTAAATTTGAGGCGATAAGTTTTATTGGGAAGAACAGAGATCAAGTTTGCAAAGAGGCACACGCCACTAATGTTAGCGGCACTGTGTTTGGATGGGATATGGACATCATTGGCAAGGTGGGCACTTAAGAAAAGCTCATTGCTGTGGGCCACACTTCCCTCCCTGAAGGACTTCAGTGAGCCAGGCAGCTTTTAATGAGAATTGGCGATGGGTACATGGAGTGTAAATGGCACCATCTGCCGCAATGGGGAATGAACCCATGCCCCCGGCAATTAGCGTGAGCTCTGGATCACTCGTCCCATGACACTACCACGAGGCCTTCGCCTCCCTTATTAAGAGGACAAACCCAGCAGTAAGGATGCTCAAACTAAAGAACAGAGAACGTCTCCTCTCAGCTGCTTGGAGCTTGCACTTTGCTGTCTGTGTAATAAACTGTACGTTTGGCTGTTTGGGCAGGGATGGGAATAAATGAAGGCGAGCGCAAGGCTGACCGCACAGGATGATAAAAGGTACAAAGTTAGCTAAATCCCCAAGACATTTGTGGGGCCTTTAGCAGAGATATATGTATCGTTGACAGCCACAGCTGAGGTGCTGGAAGACCAAAGGTAGCTGACAATAGGCCGGAGAGCCTGGTGTTGGTGCTGGGTAAGTTGTTGGAGGAGATTCTGAGGGACAGGATTTACATGGATTTGGAAAGGCAAGGACTGATTAGGAATGGTCAGCCTGGCTTTGTGTGTGGGAAATCATGTCTCACTAATTTGAAGATAATAAAATGTGAGGCTGGATGAACACAGCAGGCCAAGCAGCATCTCAGGAGCATAAAAGCTGACGTTTCGGGCCTAGACCCTTCATCAGAGAGGGGGATGGGGAGAGGGAACTGGAATAAATAGGGAGAGAGGGGGAGGCAGACCGAAGATGGAGAGTAAAGAAGATAGGTGGAGAGAGTATAGGTGAGGAGGTAGGGAGGGGATAGGTCAGTCCAGGGAAGACGGACAGGTCAAGGAGGTGGGATGGGGTTAGTAGGTAGATGGGGGTGCGGCTTGGGGTGGGAGGAAGGGATGGGTGAGAGGAAGAACCGGTTAGGGAGGCAGAGACAGGATGGACTGGTTTTGGGATGCAGTGGGTGGCGGGGAAGAGCTGGGCTGGTTGTGTGGTGCAGTGGGGGGAGGGGACGAACTGGGCTGGTTTAGGGATGCAGTAGGGGAAGGGGAGATTTTGAAACTGGTGAAGTCCACATTGAAGAGGTGACCAAGAAGATAATGAAGGCAGAGCGTTAGATGTTCTCTCCATGGACTTTAGCAAGGCCTTCGACAAGGGTCTGCATGGGAGACTGGTTAGTGAGGTCAGATCGCTTCGATCCAGGGAAATACCAAATTAGCTTGGCAAAAGCAGACAGAGGCTGGTAACAGAGGGCTGTTGGTCACGCCGGAGGCTTGTGACCAGCAGTATTCACAGAGATTGGTGCTGGGTGAACTGTTGTTTGTCATTTATGTAAACGATTAGGATGAGAATGTGGGAGGTGTGGTGAGTAAGTTTGCAGAGGACACCAAAAATCAGTGGCAGAGTGGACAGTGAAGACAATTATCGAAGAGTATAAAGGGATCTTGATCAGCTGGGCCACTGGGCCGAGGACTAGCAAATGGAGTTTAATCCCGATAAATGCAAGGTGTTACATTTTATTAAGACAGATCAAGGCAGAATTTACACAGTAACAGCAATGGACCCTGCGTAGTGTTGTTGATGAGAGGAACAGGTACATTGTTAGAAGTGGTGTCGCGGGTAGACAGGACGGTGGAGAAGGCGTTTGGCAAACTTACCTTCATCGCTCAGAGCATTAAGTACAGGAGCTGGGACGTCATGTTACAGCTGTGCAAGGCGTGGGTAAGGCCACTGTTTGGAGTACTGTGTATGGTTCTCATCACCCTGCTACAGGGAGGGTGGTATTACACTGGAAAGGGTGCAAGAAAGAGTTACCAGGATGTTGCTGAGGATGGAGGGTTTGAGTTATAAGGAGAAGGTGGATAGGCTGGGGCTATGTTTCCGGGAGTGTAGCAGGTTAAGGGGTGACCTTACAGAGGTTTTTAAATCCATGAGGGGCATGGAGAGGGTGAATAGCCAAGGTCTTTTCCCCAGGGTAGGAGAGTCCAAAACAGGAGGGGCATAGGTTTAAGGTGAGAGGGGAAAGGTTTAAAAGGGACCTGAGGGGTAACAATTTTGCACAGAGGGTGGTGCATGTATGGAACGAGCTGCCAGAGGAAGTGAAAGTGAATATAGTTAGAACATTGAAACGCTATTTGGACAGGTACGTGGACAGGAAGGGTTAGAGGGAGATGGGCCAAATGTAAGCAAATGGAGCTAGTTCAGTTCAGGATATCTCTTCAGTGTAAACAAGTTGCACTGAAGGGTATGTTTCCAGACTCTCTGTGTCTGACCCTTAGTGTGAAGGGGGGAGTGAGGCTGGGGGCTGTATTACTCTCTGACCCTCAGACCGCAAGGACTGAGAGTGATTAATTGTCACTTTGATCAATCTACAGGAGATGGGTCGACATGATGATCTCTGGTCACTGTTCTACATGTTGGTGGAGTTTGCAGTTGGTCAGCTACCTTGGAGAAAAATCAAGGATAAGGTGTGTACCGCCCTAAACAGAGACGGGGTAACCTGGCGGTGGGGGTGGGGGCATGTCGCAGCAATCACAGACTGGGTTAAAGTCGGGCTTGGAGACAGTAAGGACTGCGGCTGCTGGAAGCTACGGTCAATAAAATGTGGAGCTGGAAAACCACAGCGAGCAGGTCAGACAGCATCCGAGGAGCGGGCAAGTCACTGATCCGGGTCGAGCCCTTCTTCAGGATTAGGGCTATTCGGCCCATCAGAGCTATCGTGCTTTTTCCCTGAAGGAGCAGTTTCACTCGTCCGACCCCCGTTCCTGGCAAGGTCTTTTTCAGATAACGATCTAGTTCCCTCTTGAAAGTCCCCTTTAAATTTGTGACCACACATTCTCAGGCCGCACAGTTCTGATCCTGGCTGATTTTTTAAAAATGGATTTTGGTTCCAGTTTTCTTAAATCTCCTGGTCCTTAGCTGTGACTGTCTTTCATGAGCTCTTTAATGCTCATGTTCCCATCACACTGCCTGTGTGTGTGCTGTTTGATATTCTCCTGTGATTCCCAAATCAGGGAAGAGGGAATGTTATTCCCAAACCAGCAATATCGGAGCTTGGTTTGTCACATTACGTACATTCTGCACTGCACCAATAACAGCATTAAATAGCTGCTGTAACATAATGCCAAGACATGTCACCAGAAGCCGACACTGAGCCAAATGATGTATTCACACTCGAAAATGTAAAGTTTGGTCAAATAAGAGGGTTTTAAGGAGTATTTTTTTTAAAGGAAGAACATGGAGGGAGGGGTGAGGGGTAAAATTTCAGATCTTCAGGCCCAGGCAGCTAAAGGTGCAGCAGTTACTGATGGGAGATGTGAGGGGACCACTGTTTCACTTTGTCAGTGCATTTACAAGTGCTAACACAGTGTGGGGGTGGAGGAACACAGCATTGAAGGAGCAGCTAAGCTGCCCTTGCAAAATCTCCCCACCCCCGGCCTCATCCCATGACCAACTCTCCCTCTCATCCCCACCCCCGTAACCTGGCACAACATATCCATCTTCTCCCACCAGTCCCCACCACTGCCTGCCCTGCCCCTCCCCAGTCACCGTCCCGCCTGCCCTGCCTCAGCCCCACCTCTCGTCCCTCTATTTATTTGAGAACCCCCTTCCCCCTCCCCCATTTCTGCAGAAGGATCCTGACCCAAAATGTCAACTTTTCCTGCTCCTCTGATGCTGCCTGCTGTGTCCTTCCAGTTCCATGCTGTGTTATCTCTGAGTCCAGCATCTGCAGTTCTCGCTATCTCCTCCAAGCGATTGTGTGTTTGTAGTATAAATGCGTTCTGATGTTGGGACGATACTGAGGGTATGTATGCTTGGGTGGAGGGCTGCTGTGTTTCTGTGGGGATGTGGATGTTTGTATAAACAAGTGTCTGTGACTGTGTGTGAGAGTGAGTGAGTGTGTGTGAGAGATTTAATACTCCGTTGTGCCTCTGGTCGAACGTGCCTGATGACACTGCCTGTCCTTGCAGGAGCAGGTCGGCCTGATTAAGGAGAAGTATGATCACCGGATGCTGCTGAAGCACATGCCGTCTGAGTTCCACAGCTTCCTGGATCATGTCTCCACGTTAGATTATTTCACCAAACCAGATTACCAGGTACACTGAAGCAACCAGTTTGCTCTGTATTCCCACACACTGACTCTGCGTCTTCCCAGACCTGGGGTCAAACAGTTTGATCACCCAATATCTCCCAAAATCCAGCCCCATATCTCCTGGGGATAGAGGGTGTGCAGCGTGCAGGGTATTAGAGAGGCGGGGTGCTCATACTGAGGGGGAGGGAGGGAGGGTCAGACGGAGGGAGAGAGAGTTGTACTAATTGTGGGGGTGAATGGGAGGGTCTGAGGGAGGGAAGGGGAGGGAGGGTCATACTGACTGTGGGAGATGTGACGCTCCTCATGTCCACGTTCCTGCCCTTTCCCTGTAATGCTTGATTCCCAACTGATCGAGATTCTATCAATCTCAGCCTTAAACATGCACAAGGAACCTGCCCCCAACCACAGCTATTCTGTGACAAGGAATTCCAAAGACACTCAACGCTCAGAGAGAAAAAAATTCCCATCATCTGTCTTAAACTGGTGCCCCTTTACTCTAAGACCGTGCCCTCTGGTCCTAGACCCTCCCATGAGGGGAAACATTCTCTCAGCATTTACCCTGTCAAAGCTCCTTAAGAATCTGAGATTCCTCTAAACCCCAGGGAGTACAGTCCCATTCTGTTCAACCTTTGCTCATAAAGACAATCCCTCCCATACCAGGGATTATCCCAGTGAACATTCTCTGAATAGCCTCCTATGAAATGATATTTATCCTTAAATAATGGGACCAAACCTGCACACAGTATTCTGCATGTGGTCTCCCCAGAACCTTGTACAGTTGCAGTAAAACCTCCCTACTCTAATACTCCAACCCTCATGAAATAAGGGCCAACATTCCCTACACCTTCCTGATTACCTGCTGTACCTGTGTATTAGCTTTCTGGGATTTGTGCACAAACATTCCCCAAATCCCTTTATACTGCAGCTTTCTGCAGTTTCTCCCCATTTAAGTAACACTGTTCCTTTGGTCTCCCTTCCAAAATGAACAACTTCACATTTTCCCACATTATACTCCATTTGCCAATGTTTTGTCCACAACTTAAACTATCAGTATCTCTTTGCATCCCTCTCAGAGCCTGCCTTCCCGCCTGTTTTTGAGTTCTCTGTAAATTTGGTGACAGGACATTCACTTCCTTCCTCCCAGTCATTCATTATGTTGTAAACAGCTGTGGTCCCTACACTGACCCCTGTCGAACCCGCTGGTCACAGGTCACCAACCTGACAAAGATCCCCTTATGCCCACCCGCTGTTTCCTGCCCATGAGCCAATTCTCTATCCACGCCAATACACTGTGGGATTTAATATAGTGACTTAAGCTTTTGTGAGGTACCTTGTGGAACACCTTCTGGAATTCTAAATACAGCACATCCACTAGTTTCCCTCTATCCACTCTGGCTGAGACTTCCTCAAAAAACTCTAATAAGTCAGTCACAAAGTTCCCTTTCAGAAAAATAAGTATTTTAGGACCCTAAGATACAAACATTCAGTGCCAGGGACTTGTCTGTCTTTAGCTGTATTAGTTTATCAGCTATTACTTCTCTATTGGTGGTGTCGAGACTTAATTCCTCCCCTTCAGTGTGAATAAGATGTAACTCCTCTGCCATTCCTTGCTCCCTATAACTGTCTCACCAGATTCATTTTCTAAGTGGCCTGTGTTCACTTTGGCCACTCTCGTTTTTAATATGTTTAAAGAAGCTCTTACTGTCTGTTTTTATTTGACAGCAGACTAGTGAGAAATAGTTTAATTTCCCTGTCGTTATTTTGAGTTTCCTTTCCCTGTTTCTAAATTTATCCCGGGCTTTGAGGCTGTCACTGACTTTTGCCTCATTTTGTTTTCAATTTAACGCTCACCTTAACTTGTTTAATTAATGTTGGCTTATCCCCCTCTCAGAATTTTAAAATGATTTTAGTGGCTCTGAGGGGTATTAATGGTCTCACAGCATTGTTGGTGAACGTTAATCCAGACACCCCATGGTAACATTCTCGGCACTAGGGTTCCACACGTGACTCCAGACCCACAGCAATGTGGTTGACTCTCAACTGGCCTGTGAACCAGTGGGGATGGGTAATAAATGCTGACCCGGTCAGCACTGTGTGAATGTAATAAAGAAGCAGTATTTTTTCTACGACTGCCCAAGTGGCCTGGAGCTCCCAGTTCACTCTTGCTTTTCCTTCTAGAATTGCAGCTTTGTATTTTCTAACTTAGAATCCCATCAGATTGGGAGTGATCAGAATGCATGTTAAAGTGTGAGGGTGTAAGGAATGGGGAGCAGCAGAGTTTACAGCATTCATTAATGCTTACTGTCTTCCTCACTCGCACTCAGCTGTTCTTCACCAGCCTATCCAGACTGTCTCCTGCCGTGAGGACAGGTATAAAATGGGACATAGCCCTGGTTAGGAAGGAGTGGTCAGCTGTTCTGAAGTGTAGAGGGATGGGGAGGGGAGAGGTGGTCAGAGACGGGCTCAGGAAGGGAGGGAAGGTTGGCTGTGGACAGCAGGCTGTAGGGACAGGGTTTGGGAACTGTGACTCACTGGCTCTGCACTGATTGTCCTTCTCTCTCACCCACCCCCCCCCCCCCCCCATGCAGCTGATCATGTCTATCTTGGAGAACAGCAGTAAAGAGCGGAACATCACAGAGAACGAGGCCTTTGACTGGGAGAAAGGTGGCACTGATATTTTACTGTCGACCAGCACACCCACTCAGGCCCAGCTCCATACCAAGCAGACAGCTGCAATGTTTGGGTGAGTCCACACTGGCCCCAGGGTTAGGAGGGTGTGTAGGTGTCTTGGTCCCTGATTCAGGGGGGAGGGGGAGTGTTGGTATCGGAGGAGTGAGGGATGGTGGCATGTCTTCATGTGGGCCAGGTTAGAATCATGGAATCCAAACAGTGCAGAAGGAGGCCATTTGGCCCACTGAGTTTACACCGACCCTCCAAAGAGCATCTCAGCCAGAACCCCTGCCCAGTCCCTACAACCCCGCATTTCCCATGTCTAATCCACCGAACCCACACATCTCTGGACACTACGGTACAATTTAGCATGGCCAGTATACCTAACCTGCACATTTTTGGACTGTCTCCCAGTCCCTCAGTTCCCCGCTCTCCCAGTACCCCCCGCCCCATGCCAGTCTCCCTGGCAGCCTGTGTGCCCTGAGGCAGTGCTGATCAGCAGCTGGTAATCTGTTCCTGTTTCAGGGTGATCAATGTGACACCGGTCCCAGGTGACGTGCTCCGGGAGAACACCGATGATGTCCTACAGGATGAGCATCTGAGTGACCAGGAGAACGCTCCCCCAATCTTACCCAGCAAACCAGCCGACATGACTGCAGTGCCACCAAACCTGGTCTTTGAGACAGAGGTCTGGGATGAGACCGATATCAACCGCAACAAACTGCGTATCAGCATCAGCAAGGTAACTAGGACGAGGGGGATGTGTCGGGGAGCATGTCGGGAGGGGGCAGAAATGGGGGCGAGCGTGTCGGAAGGAGGGAGGGACTTGGTGGCGATGGTGGGACTTGTTGGGAGGGACGGAAGAGTGGGACTGGGTGACGTGTTGGTGAGTAATGGTGGGGACAGGGGCCTTTTCAGTAGGGGAGTCAGGTGGGCTTGTCCGCGGGATGGTACAAGGGTACATGCTTGTTGGGGGAGTGGGGTGATGTGTTGGGGGAGTGTGGGTTATCGGGAAAGACAGTCACCGAATCATACAGCACGGAAACAGAACCATTGGTCCAAGTTTCCCAAACTAAATGAGTCTCATTTGCCTGCATTTGGCCCATATCCCTCTAAATCGTTCCCATTTGTTCCAAAGGTCTTTTCAATGCTGTATCTGTCACTGCATCTACCACTTCCTCTGGCAGTTCATTCCCTACGCACACTAAAAGTGGCCCCCTAGGTCCCTTTCAAATTTTTCCCCTCTCACCTTAAGACTGTTCCCCTCTAGTTTTGAATTCCCATTCCCTGCAGTAAAGACCTTTGCTATTCACCTGAGGAGGAGAGGTTGGATAGACTGCGTTTGTATTCACTGGAACACAGGAGGTCAAGGGGCGACCTGCTAGAGCGTTATAAGATTGTGAATGGCATGGGTAGATTGGAAAGGATGAGGGTGGAGGGGTCAATTACTCAGGGACACGGGTTTGAGGTGTGAAGGAGGGGGTTTAAAAGAGATGTGCGAGACACGTGTTTCACACAAAGGGAGGTGAGTGCCTGGAACGTGCTGCCAGGGGAGTTGGTGGAGACAGACACTACAGCAATATTCGACAAGCACCGGGACGAATACATGAACAGGAAGGGAAGAGAGGGATATGGATCCTGTAAGTGAAGGCAGTTTTAGTGTGGAAGGGCAAAATGTGTCAGCACAGGCTTGGAGGGCCGAAGGGCCTGTTCCGTGCTGCACTGTTCTTTGTTCCAATCTACACCCCTCATGATTTTATAAACCATAATAAGGTCACCTCTCAACCTCCTAATCTGAGGTGCATGGAGTCCCAGCCTGAGGTTCTGACGAAGGGTCACCGGACCCGAAACGTTAACTCTGTTTTCTCCTCCACGGATGCTGCCAGACCTGCTGAGCTTTTCCAGCAACTTTGTTTTTGTCCCAGTCTCTCCTCATAACTCAAACCTTCCATTCCCAGCAACATCCTGGTAAAGCTATTCCGAACCCTCTCCCAGTTTCATAATAGCCTTCCGAGGGGGAATCGTAGAATCCCTACAGTGAGGAAGCAGGCCATTCAGCCCATTGAGTCCACACCAACCTGCTGAAGGGGATCCCACTGAGACCTGCACCCCCTACCCTGCACAACTTTAGACTGTGAGAAGAAGCCGGAGCACCCGGAGGAAACCCACGCAGACACGGGGTGAATGTGCAACACACCACACAGAGACAGTCGCCTGAGGGTGGAATCGAAGCCGGTCCCTGGTGCTGTGAGGAAGCAGTGCTAATCACTGAGCCACCACAGTGGGGGATGCGAGGAGAAGTAGGGGATTTTAGTGGGTGCAGGCAATGGAGGATGTCAGGGACGGTCTTTTGGGAGGGATGGGGCATTATGGGGCTGTCCAGCTGTGAGAACACAGAACACCTATTCCCCAAGGATCTGTATCCCTCTGCTCCCTGCCCATCCATGTAACTGTCTAGATACATCTTAAATGACACTATCGTGTCCACCTCTACCACCTCCGCTGGCAACACATTCCAGGCACCCACCATCTTCTGCGTAAAGAGCTTTCCACGCATATCTCCCTTAAACTTTCCTCCTCTCACTTAGAGTAAGTAACACAGGGCCCTGGGGTGGAGAGGAGTTACTGAGTGACAGTGTAAGGGAGGGGGATTAACATGAGTAGACAGTAGACAATAGGTGCTGGAATAGGCCATTTGTCCTTCGAGCCAGCACCACTATTCATTATGATCACGGCTGATCATCCACAATCAGTTTCCTGTTCCTGCCTTATCCCCATAACCCTTGTTTCCACTATCTTTAAGAGCTCTATCTGTCTCTTTCTTGAAAGTATCCAGAGAGTTGGCCTCCACTGGCTTCTGGGACAGAGCATTCCATATATCCACCACTCTCTGGGTGAAGAAGTTTCTCCTCAACTCTGTTCTAAATGACCTACCCCTTATTTTTAAACTGTGTCCTCTGGATCTGGACTCGCCCATCAGCGGAAACATGCTTCCTGCCTCCACAGTGTCCAATCCTTTAATAATCTTACACGTCTCAATCAGATCCCCTCTCATCCTTCTAAACTCGTGTATACAAGCCCAGTCGCTCCAATCTTTCAACATATGATAGTCCCGCCAGTCCGGGAATTGACCTCCTGAATCTACGCTGCACTCCCTCAATAGCAAGAACGCCCTTCCTCAAATCTGGAGACCAAAACTGCACACAATACTCCAGGTGCGGTCTCACCAGGGCCCTGTACAGCTGCAGAAGGACCTCTTTGCTCCTATACTCAATTCCTGTTGTAATGAAGGCCAGCATGCCATTAGCTTTCTTCACAGCCTGCTGTACCTGCATGCTTGCTTTCATTGACTGATGTACAAGAACAGCTAGATCTCGTTGTACTTCCCCTTTACCTAACTTGACTCCATTTAGATAGTAATCTGCCTTCCTGTTCTTGCCAAAGTGTATAACCGCACATTTATCCACATTAAACTGCATCTGCCATGCATCCGTCCACTCACCTAGCCTGTCCAAGTCACCCTGTATTCTAATAACATCCTCCTCACATTTCACACTGCCACCCAACTTTGTGTCATCAGCAAATTTGCTAATATTACTTTTAATGCCTTCATCTCTATCATTAATGTATATTGTAAACAGCTGCTGTCCCAGCACCGAACTTTGTGGTACCCCACTGGTCACCGCCTGCCATTCCGAAAGGGACCCGTTTATCACTACCCTTTGCTTCCTGTCAGCCAGCCAATTTTCAATCCAACTCAGTATTTTGCTCCCAATACCATGTGCCCTAATTTTGTTCACCAATCTCCTATGTGGGACTTTATCAAAGGCTTTCTGAAAGTCCAGGTACACTACATCCACTGGCTCTCCCTTATCCATCTTCATAGATACATCCTCAAAAAAATTCCAGAAGATTAGTCAAGCATGACTTCCCCTTTGTAAATCCATGCTGACTCTGACCTATTCTGTTACTGCTATCCAAATGAGTCGTAATTTCATCTTTTATAATTGGCTCCAGCATCTTTCCCACCACTGACGTCAGGCTAACCGGTCTATAATTCCCTGTTTTCTCTCTCCCTCCTTTCTTGAAAAGTGGGACAACATTAGCCACCCTCCAATCCGCAGGAACTGATCCTGAATCTATAGAACCTTGGAAAATAATTACCAACATGTCCACAATTTCTAGAGCCACCTCCTTAAGTACCCTGGGATGCAGACCATCAGGTCCCGGGGACTTATCAACCTTCAGACCTAACAGTCTATCCAACACCATTTCCTGCCTAATATAAATACCCTTCGGTTCGTCCATTACCCTACGTCCTTCCGCCACTACTGCATCTGGGAGACTGCTTGTGTCTTCCCTAGTGAAGACAGATCCAAAATACCTATTCAACTCATCTGCCATTTCCTTGTTCCCCATAATAAATTCACCCGTTTCTGACTTCAAGGGCCCAATTTTAGTCGTAACCATTTTTTTTCTTTTCACATACCTAAAAAACCTTTTACTATCCTCCTTTATATTTTTGGCCAGTTTTCCTTCATAGCTCATTTTTTTTCTCTGTGTATTGCCTTTTTAGTTATCCGCTGTTGCTCTTTAAAAGCTTCCCAGTCCTCCGGCTTCCCACTCATCTTTTCTATGTTATACATCTTCTCTTTCATTTTTATACAGTCAGTAACACAGGGCCCTGCGGGGGAGAGGGGTTACTGAGGGACATTGTGAAGGAGAGGGAGTAACATCAGTAGGGATACAGTCAGTAACACAGGCCCTGATGGTTGGGGGGGGTGGGGGGGGGGGGGGGGGAGAGAGGGGTTACTGAGTGACAGTGTGAGGAAGAGGGATTAAGGAACAGAGGGTACTGATAGGTGTGAGAGCAGTCACTGTGCCCCAGTTGGATTAACATTCAGGATTCAGTCTAATGCAGGTCTCTCTGTTGGTGCAGACCCAGTGTGTGTTGGATGAAGAGGTGAGCAGAGGTCCGTGTCCTAGCTCCCCTGGACCTGAGCGACAGCTTCCCTGAGATATCGGCGAGTTAATAGCCCTGAGTCGGACAGGCTTTCCACAGCAGATGCTCGGGGAGACGGTGTGGAGAAACGGTGAGCAATCCTTGGTCAACTTTCTGAGAATATGAGGCACGGGAGTATTTGATGGACAGATGGGGGGAAGCATCAACAGAGAATTGGGTGCCTGGGTACGTGTGTGTTTTTGTGGTCTGGCTGCACAGTGAGAAATGGGCGAGTGGATTTCGAGGTAGTGTGCATGAAATTTCCTCAGGGTAGAATTTAGTCTGTGTTGAAGACCATGAAATTTTCATTGAAAGTTGTAACAGCCTTTCTGCTTCAACAATGACCTTTTAGGGTAGGAAATCTACCATCTTTATGCGGTCTAGCCTCCCTGTGACTCCAGACCCACAGCAACGTGGCTAACTCTTAACTGGCCTTGGAACTGCGCCTAGCCGGTCATGGGTAGCACATTGTGAGCCTGCTGGTCAACCCCACATTCCAGATTAAACAGAGACAGGCTGAGAGTGTGGACAATGGAGCAGACTGTGGGAAAGTGAGAAATTATTCATTTGGTGAGAATGAACAAGGTGCATATTATCCAGAAGGTGTCAGCTTTCAGGGCTTGGTGATAAGGTTAGTCTGCGAGGCCAGCAGGTCGTGAGGCAAACTCATAAATGTCATTTATCACAAAAATGCAAAATTACTGAGGTTGTGCTTGAATTTACATAGGCCATAGTGAGGTCAGAGAGTCATACAAATGTACAGCACAGGAAAAAGCCCTTCAGCCCATCATGTCAGTACTGGTCAAAAACAATAACCTAATTATTCCCAGAGACAGTAGGAACTGCGGATGCTGGAGAATCTAAGATAATAAGGTGTGGAGCTGGATGAACACAGTAGGCCAAGCAGCATCAGGGATGGTCTAGCCCTGAAATGTCAGCCTTCCTGCTCCTCTGATGCTCCTTAGCCTGCTCTACACCTTGTTAACCTCACCATCAAACCTGCAGTCAAGGGAGGCACAGTGGTAGTATGGCGCACTGACCTCTACATCGCCGAGGCCCAACGCTAACTCTCCGACACCACCTCCTACCGTCCCTTTGACCGTGACCCCACCCCCGAGCACCAAACCATCATCTCCAACACCATCCATGACCTCATCACCTCAGGGGACCTCCCACCCACAGCCTCCAACCTCCTTGTTCCCCAACCCCGCACAGCCCGTTTCTATGTCCTTCCCAAAATCCACAAACCCGCCTGCCCTGGCCGACCTATTGTCTCCACCTGTTCCTGTCCCACCAAACTCATCACCTACCTGGACTCCATTTTTTCCCCCTTGGTCCAGGAACTCCCCAGCTACGTCCGTGACACCACCCACGCCCTCCACCTCTTCCAGAACTTCAAATTCCCTGGCCCCCAACACCTCATTTTCACCATGGATGTCCAGTCTCTCTACACCTGTATTCCGCATGCAGAAGGCCTCAAGGCCCTCCGCTTCTTCCTGTCCCGCAGGCCTGACCAGTCCCCCTCCACCGACACCTCATCCGCCTAGCCAAACTCGTCCTCACCCTCAACAACTTCTCTTTCGATTCGTCCCACTTCCTACAGACAAAGGGGGTGGCCATGGGTACCCGCATGGGCCCAAGCTATGCCTGCCTCTTTGTAGGTTATGTGGAACAGTCCCTCTTCCATACCTACGTTAGCCCTAAACCCACCTCTTCCTCCATTACATTGACTGTATCGGCACTGCCTCTTGCTCCGAAGAGGAGCTCAAACAGTTCATCCACTTCACCAACCTTCCACCCCAACCTCAAGTTCACCTGACCATCTCCAACACATCCCTCACCTTCCTGGACCTCTCAGTCTCCATCTCAGGCAACCAGCTAGAAACTGATGTCCACTTCAAGCCCACTGACTCCCACTGCTACCTGGAATACACCTCGTCCCACCCACCTTCCTGCAAAAATGCCATTCCCTATTCCAAATTCTTTAGCCTCCGCCACATCTGCTCCCACGATGAGGCATTCCACTCCCGCACATCCCAGATGGCCGTGTTCTTCAAGGACTGCAACTTACCCCCTGCAGTGGTCGAGAATGCCCTTGACCATGTCTCCCGCATTTCCCGCAACACATCCCTCACACCCCGCCCCAAGAGAATCCCCCTCGTCCTCACATTCCACCCCACCAACCTCCGCATACAACGCATCATCCTCCGACACTTGTGCCATTTACAATCCGACCCCCACCACCCAAGACATTTTCCATCCCCACCCTTGTCTGCCTTCCGAAGAGACCACTCTCTCCATGACTCCCTTGTTCGCTCCACACTCCCCTCCAACCCCACCACACCCGGCACCTTCTCCTGCGACTGCAGGAAGTGCTACACCTGCCCCCACACCACCTCCCTCACACCCCCATCCCAGGCCCCAAGATGACTTTCCATATTAAGCAGATGTTCACCTGCACATCTGCCAATGTGGTATACTGTATCCACTGTACCCGGTGTGGCCTCCTCTACATTGGGGAAACCAAGCAGAGGCTTGGGGACCGCTTTGCAGAACACTTCTGCTCAGTTCGCAATAAACAACTGCACCTCCCAGTTGCAAACCATTTCCACTCCCCCTCCCATTCTCTAGATGACATGTCCATCATGGGCCTCCTGCAGTGCCACAATGATGCCACCTGAAGGTTGCAGGAACAGCAACTCATATTCCGCTTGGGAACCCAACAGCCTAATGGTATCAATGTGGACTTCACCAGCTTCAAAATCTCCCCTTCCCCTACTGCATCCCTAAACCAGCCCAGCTCTTCCCCTCCCCCCACTGCATCACACAACCAGCCCAGCTCTTCCCCTCCACCCACTGCATCCCAAAACCAGCCCAGCCTGTCCCTGCCTGCCTAACCTGTTCTTCCTCTCACCTATCCCCTCCTCCCACCTCAAGCCGCACCTCTATTTCCCACCTGCCAATCTCATCCCGCCTCCTTGACCTGTCCGTCCTCCCCGGACTGACCTATCCCCTCCCTCCCTCCCCACCTATACTCTCCTCCCCACCTATCTTCTCCTCTATCCATCTTCGGTCCGCCTCCCCCCTCTCCCTATTTATTTCAGAACCCTCTCCCCATCCCCCTCTCTGATGGAGGGTCTAGGCCTGAAACGTCAGCTTTTGTGCTCCCGAGATGCTGCTTGGCCTGCTGTGTTCATCCAGCTCCACACTTTATTATCTGGGATTCTCCAGCATCTGCAGTTCCCATTATCTCTGACCTAACTATTCTCATCCTGTTTGCCGGCACCTGACCTTGTCTGCCTTGGCATTGGAAATGCACACCAAAATCCTCCTTCAGTCTTGTCAGGTTTCTGCCTGTCCACGCCTACAGGCGACGAGCTCCCATTTCCCAGCACCCGCTCGGTGAACATGTTTCTCCTTACTGGTTCGGTGGTTAGTACTGCTGCCTGACCACGCCAGGGTCCTGGGTTCGATTCTACCCTCGGGTGACTGTCTGCGGGAGTTTGCACATTCTCGCTGTGTCTTCGTGGGTTTCCCAATGTCCAAGGATCTGTGGATTAGTTGGGTTAGCCTTGGGAAATGCACGGGTACAGGGATGGGGAGTGGATCTGAATGGGATGCTGCTTGGAGGGTTAGTGTGGGCTTGATGGGCCAAACAGTCTGCAGCAGCAGTGATTCTATGATTCTATCTCCTTTGAACCTCTTGCACATTATGTTAGGTAAAGGGGAAGTACAACGAGATCTAGGTGTTCTTGTGCATCAGTCAATGAAAGCAAGCATGCAGGTACAGCAAGCAGTGAAGAAAGCTAATGGCATGCTGGCCTTCATAACAAGAGGAATTGAGTGTAGGAGCAAAGAGGTCCTTCTGCAGCTGTGCAGGGCCCTGGTGAGACCGCACCTAGACTATTGTGTGCAGTTTTGGTCTCCATATTTGAGGAAGGACATTCTTGCTATTGAGGGAGTGCAGCGTAGATTCATGAGGTTAATTCCCGGAATGGCGGTTCTATCATATGTATTGGAGCGACTGGGCTTGTATACACTCGAGTTTAGAAGGATGAGAGGGGATCTGATTGAGACGTGTAAGATTATTAGGGATTGGACATTCTGGAGGCAGGAAGCATGTTTCCGCTGCTGGGTGAGTCCACGACCAGAGGACACAGTTTAAAAATAAGGGGTAGGCCATTTAGAACAGAGTTGAGGAGAAACTTCTTCACCCAGAGAGTGGTGGATAATATGGAATGCTCTGCCCAGAAGGCAGTGGAGGCCAACTCTCTGGATACTTTCAAGAAGAGATAGACAGAGCTCTTAAAGATAGTGGAATAAAGGGTTATGGGGATAAGGCAGGAACAGGATACTGCTTGAAGGGCCAAATGGCCTCCTCCAGCACCTATTGTCTGTTGTCAACTTTATGCTGATTAATCTCTTCTCCCCCCCCCCCCTTACACACACCACACACACACACACACACACACACACACACACACACACACACACACACACACACACACACACCACACACACCACACACTCAGTCCCCTCTGCTTTAAGGAAACCACCCCCAGTCTGTCTAACATCCTGGTAAATCTCCCCCCTCTCCAGTGCTATCACATTCCTCAATACTCTCACTGTGACCTACCCAATGTTTTATACAGATTCAGTATAACCTTCCCTGCTCTTACGCTCTATGCCTCAGCTCATAAAGTGTCCCATCCGCCTTCTGAACCACTTTATCCACCCATCCCACTACGTAAGTGACCGGGGTCCCTCTGATCCTCGGGGATTCCCAGGGTCTAATGGCTCCCCACTTATTCCCAGGCTTTGTTCGCTCTGCCGTAGTGCATCACCTCACCTTTAGCTAGACAGAATTCTATGTGTCACTGTTCAGCCCATTCGTCCAGCCTGTCTCTTCACGAGTTACCACAATGCCATTTTTTGTAGCACCTGTAAACGTGGTGCTACATTTAAGCCTAAGTAATTTATATAAACCATAGACAGCAAGGGCCCCAACACTGAACCCTGTGGGACCCGACCGGACACAGGCTTCCAGTCATAAAACTAATCCTTGACCACCACCCTCTGCTAAGTAAATCTAGAGAATTGCGGATGCTGTAAGTCAGAAACAAAAACCGAAAGTGTTGGAAAAGCTCAACAGGTCTGGCAGCCCTAAGGAAGGGCCACTCAACCTGAAACGTTAACTCTGATTTCTCTCCACAGATGCTGCCAGACCTGCTGAGCTTTTCCAGCAATTTCTGTTTTTGTCGTCACCCTCTTCTTCCTGGGCACTCAGTCAATTCTGGATCAAATGTACATCCCATGGGCACGTAGGTTTGCTGCCAGTCTCCCATGCAGGACCTTCTGTAAAGCCGGACTGAAGCACTGCCCTCGCCCACACACCTGGCCACCTCTGGGGAAAAGTTCAGTCACGTTGGTCAGAAATGACCTTCCCTTCACAAAAACCATGCTGCCTGATATTGATTAATCCTGTGCAGATTAATTCTGTCTCTCAGACTTCCTTCCTGTAGTTACCCCACCACTCACTCAGGTTAGACTGACTGGCCTGTACTTCCTAGTTTGTCTCCCTCGCTCCAGCGCTGTTGTATTTTCTCTCGTGCGCCCTTTC
>NC_081357.1:732025-762025 GCF_030684315.1 Stegostoma tigrinum
GTGAGAGAATCCTGCTCTAAAACCTCTCTGAGCATACACTGAGCCTGTCCTTTGAAGGCTAGTCCCCTTCTTTACCCCCCCCCCCCCCCCCCCCCCACCAAAGAAGATGCCCCATGGAAAGTCACTCCTTGTCATGCCCAACCACCAATCATGCTGCTTGCTTTCCTCAACAGCCATAAAGTTGATACAGCATTAGAAGAGAGCCATTCAGCCCATCTTGTCCATGCTGCTCTGAAGAGGTGCAGGTGCCCTTTCTAACCCCATTTGCCCGCACATGGCCCATATCCCTGCAGCTTAGAGAACCTAAGGTGCAGGTCGAGGTACTATTTAAAGGGGTTAGTGTCTCTGCCTCCAGCACCAACTCACACAGAGAGTTCCAGACACCCACCACCCTCTGCAAAATAAATTCCCTTCATGTCCCTTCTAACCCTTCTGCCACTGAGCCAGAATCTGGTTCTTTGAACTTTCTGCCAAGGCAAACAGGTTCCTCCTGTCACTCTATCCCCACCCCTTGCTATTTTGTACCTCTCAATGATGTCACCCGTCAGCCTTCACAGTTCCAACACAAAACAACCCTAACCTCTCCAGGAGCTGCAGTTCTCACACCCTGGTGTTGTTTAGCACACCCTGACTGATTACCTCCTGTTCGTTTTCAGATTGCTTTGGGATGTGAGTTCAGAATCTGTCCGTACTCTAGTGATGTTCTCTGGATGAGTTCACCTGTCACCGGGAATGCTGCGGGTTGTGTAGGGGAACGGTATGCTGTCGCCGGGAATGCTGCAGGTTGTTTAGGGGGACGGCATGCTGTCACTGGGAATGCTGTGGGTTGTGTAGGGGGATGGTACGCTGTCGCCGGGAATGCTGCAGGTTGTGTAGGGGGACGGTACGCTGTGACTGGGAATGCTGCGGGTTGTGTAGGGGGACGGTACGCTGTCACCGGGAATGCTGCGGGTTGTGTAGGGGGACGGTACGCTGTGACTGGGAATGCTGCAGGTTGTGTAGGGGGACGGTACGCTGTCACAGGGAATGCTGCGGGTTGTGTAGGGGGACAGTACGCTGTCACCGGAAATGCTGCGGGTTGTGTAGGGGGATGGTACGCTGTGACTGGGAATGCTGCGGGTTGTGTAGGGGGAACGGTATGCCGTCCCCGGGAATGCTGCCGGTTGTGTAGTGGTCGGTACGCTGTCACCGGGAATGCTGCGGGTTGTGCAGGGGGACGGTACGCTGTGATCAGGAATGCTGCGGGTTGTGTAGGGGGACGGTAGGCTGTGACTGGGAATGTTGCAGGTTGTGTAGGGGGACGGTACGCTGTCACCGGGAATGCTGCAGGTTGTGCAGTGGGACGGTACGCTGTCACCGGGAATGCTGCGGGTTGTGTAGGGGGCCGGTACGCCGTCACCGGGAATGCTGCAGGTTGTGTAGGGGGACGGTACGCTGTCACCGGGAATGCTGCGGGTTGTGTAGGGGGACGGTACGCTGTGACCGGGAATGCTGCGGGTTGTGTAGGGGGACGGTACGCTGTCACTGGGAATGCTGCGGGTTGTGTAGGGGGATGGTACGCTGTGACCGGGAGTGCTGCGGGTTGTGTAGGGGGGCGGTACGCTGTCACCAGGAATGCTGTGGGTTGTGTTGGGGGACGGTACGCTGTCAATGGGAATGCTGCGGGTTGTGTAGGGGGCCGGTAGTACGCTGTGACTGGGAATGCTGCAGGTTGTGTAGGGGGACGGTACGCTGTCACCGGGAATGCTGCGGGTTGTGTTGGGGGACGGTATGCTGTGACTGGGAATGCTGCGGGTTGTGTAGGGGAACATTACGCTGTCACTGGGAATGCTGTGGTTTGTGGAGGCGGACGGTATGCTGTCACCGGGAATGCTGTGGGTTGTATACGGGGCGGTACGCTGTCACTGGGAATGCTGCGGGTTGTGTAGGGGGACGGTACGCTGTCACAGGGAATGCTGCGGGTTGTGTCGGGGGACGGTACGCTGTGACTGGGAATGCTGCGGGTTGTGTCGGGGGACGGTGCGCTGTCACCCGGAATGCTGCAGGTTGTGTAGGGTGACGGTACGCTGTGACCGGGAATGCTGCGGGTTGTGTAGGGGGACGGTACGCTGTCACCGGGAATGCTGCGGGTTGTGTCGGGGGACGGTACGCTGTGACTGGGAATGCTGCGGGTTGTGTAGGGGGACGGTACGCTGTCACCGGGAATGCTGCAGGTTGTGTAGGGGGACGGTACGCTGTCACCGGGAATGCTGCGGGTTGTGTAGGGGGCCGGTACGCCGTCACCGGGAATGCTGCAGGTTGTGTAGGGGGACGGTACGCTGTGACCGGGAATGCTGCGGGTTGTGTAGGGGGACGGTACGCTGTGACCGGGAATGCTGCGGGTTGTGTAGGGGGACGGTACGCTGTCACTGGGAATGCTGCGGGTTGTGTAGGGGGACGGTACGCTGTGACTGGGAATGCTGCGGGTTGTATATGAGGCAGTACGCTGTCACTGGGAATGCTGCGAGTTGTGTAGGGGGACGGTACGCTGTCATCGGGAATGCTGCGGGTTTTGTAGGGGGACGGTACGCTGTCACCAGGAACGCTGTGGGTTGTGTCGGGGGACGGTACGCTGTCAATGGGAATGCTGCGGGTTGTGTAGGGGGCCGGTAGTACGCTGTGACTGGGAATGCTGCAGGTTGTGTAGGGGGACGGTACGCTGTCACCGGGAATGCTGCGGGTTGTGTTGGGGGACGGTACGCTGTGACTGGGAATGCTGCGGGTTGTGTAGGGGGACGGTACGCTGTGACCGGGAATGCTGCGGGTTGTGTAGGGGGACGGTACGCTGTGACCGGGAATGCTGCGGGTTGTGTAGGGGGACGGTACGCTGTCACTGGGAATGCTGCGGGTTGTGTAGGGGGGCGGTACGCTGTCACCGGGAATGCTGCGGGTTGTGTAGGGGGACGGTGCGCTGTCACCCGGAATGCTGCAGGTTGTGTCGGGGGATGGTACGCTGTGACTGGGAATGCTGCGGGTTGTGTCGGGGGACAGTACGCTGTCACTGGGAATGCTGCGGGTTGTGTAGGGGGCCGGTACGCTGTGACCGGGAATGCTGCGGGTTGTGTCGGGGGACAGTACGCTGTCACTGGGAATACTGCGGGTTGTGTAGGGGGACGGTACGCTGTGACCGGGAGTGCTGCGGGTTGTGTAGGGGGCGGTACGCTGTCACCGGGAATGCTGCGGGTTGTGTCGGGGGACGGTACGCTGTCAATGGGAATGCTGCGGGTTGTGTAGGGGGCCGGTAGTACGCTGTGACTGGGAATGCTGCAGGTTGTGTAGGGGGACGGTACGCTGTCACCAGGAATGCTGCGGGTTGTGTTGGGGGACGGTGCGCTGAATGCTGCGGGTTGTGTTGGGGGACGGTACGCTGTCACAGGGAATGCTGCGGGTTGTGTAGGGGGACGGTGCGCTGTCACCGGGAATGCTGCGGGTTGTGTAGGGGGACGGTACGCTGTGACTGGGAATGCTGCGGGTCGTGTAGGGGGACATTACGCTGTCACTGGGAATGCTGGGGTTGTGTCGGGGGACAGTACGCTGTTACCGGGAATGCCGCAGGTTGTGTCGGGGGACGGTACGCTGTCACTGGGAATGCTGCGCGTTCTGTCGGGGGACAGTACGCTGTCACTGGGAATGCTGCAAGTTGTGTAGGGGGACGGTACGCTGTGACCGGGAATGCTGCGGGTGTGTAGGGGGAATGGTATGCTGTCCCCGGGAATGCTGCCGGTTGTGTAGGGGTCGGTACGCTGTCACCGGGAATGCTGCGGGTTGTGTAGGGGGACGGTACGCTGTCAGTGGGAATGCTGTGGGTTGTCGAGGCGGACGGTATGCTGTCACTGGGAATGCTGTGGGTTGTATAAAGGGCGGTACGCTGTCACTGGGAATTCTGCGAGTTGTGTAGGGGGACGGTACGCTGTCGCTGGGAATGCTGCGGGTTGTGTAGGGGGACGGTACGCTGTCACAGGGAATGCTGCGGGTTGTGTAGGGGGACGGTGCGCTGTGACCGGGAATGCTGCGGGTTGTGTAGGGGGACGGTACGCTGCCCCCGGGATTGCTGCGGGTTGTGTAGGGGGACGGTACGCTGTCAACGGGAATGCTGCGGGTTGTGTAGGGGGACGTTAGTACGCTGTGACCGGGAATGCTGCGGGTTGTGTAGGAGGACGGTACGCTGTCACAGGGAATGCTGCGGGTTGTGTAGGGGGACGGTACGCTGTCACCGGGAATGCTGCGGGTTGTGTAGGAGGACGGTACGCTGTCACAGGGAATGCTGCAGGTTGTGTAGGGGGACGGTAGTATGCTGTGACTGGGAATGCTGCGGGTTGTGTAGGGGGACAGTACGCTGTCACCGGGAATGCTGCAGGTTGTGTAGGGGGACGGTACGCTGTCAACGGGAATGCTGCAGGTTGTGTAGGGGGACGTTAGTACGCTGTGACCGGGAATGCTGCGGGTTGTGTAGGAGCACGGTACGCTGTGACCGGGAATGCTGCGGGTTGTGTAGGGGGACGGTAGTACGCTGTCACCGGGAATGCTGCCGGTTGTGTAGGGGGACGGTAGTATGCTGTGACTGGGAATGCTGCAGGTTGTGTAGGGGGACGGTACGCTGTCACCAGGAATGCTGTGGGTTGTGTTGGGGGACGGTACGCTGTCACAGGAAATGCTGCGGGTTGTGTAGGGGGACGGTAGTATGCTGTGACTGGGAATGCTGCGGGTTGTGTAGGGGGACGGTATGCTGTGAGCGGGAATGCTGCGGGTTGTGTAGGGGGACGGTAGTACGCTGTCACCGGGAATGCTGCGGGTTGTGTAGGGGGACGGTACGCTGTCACCGGGAATGCTGCGGGTTGTGTAGGGGGACGGTACGCTGTGACTGGGAATGCTGCGGGACGTGTAGGGGGACATTACGCTGTCACTGGGAATGCTCGGGTTGTGTCGGGGGACAGTACGCTGTCACTGGGAATGCTGCGGGTTGTGTCGGGGGACGGTACGCTGTCACCGGGAATGCCGCAGGTTGTGTCGGGCGACGGTACGCTGTCACTGGGAATGCTGCGCGTTCTGTCGGGGGACAGTACGCTGTCACTGGGAATGCTGCGGGTTGTGTAGGGGGACGGTAGTACGCTGTCACCGGGAATGCTGCGGGTTGTGTAGGGGGACGGTACGCTGTCACCGGGAATGCTGCGGGTTGTGTAGGGGGGCGGTACGCTGTGACCGGGAATGCTGTGGGTTGTGTAGGGGGAACGGTATGCTGTCCCCGGGAATGTGCGGGTTGTGTAGGGGGACGGTACGCTGTGACCGGGAATGCTGCGGGTTGTGTAGGGGGACAGTACGCTGTCACCGGGAATGCTGCGGGTTGTGTAGGGGGACGGTACGCTGTGACTGGGAATGCTGCGGGTTGTGTAGGGGTACGGTACGCTGTGACCGGGAATGCTGCGGGTTGTGTAGGGGGACGGTACGCTGTGACTGGGACTGCTGCAGGTTGTGTAGGGGGACGGTATGCTGTGACTGGGAATGCTGCAGGTTGTGTAGGGGGACGGTACGCTGTCACAGGGAATGCTGTGAGTTGTGTAGGGGGCCGGTACGCTGTGAATGGGAATGCTGCGGGTTGTGTAGGGGGACGGTACCGCTGTCACTGGGAATGCTGCAGGTTGTGTAGGGGGACGGTAGTACGCAGTCACCCGGAATGCTGCAGGTTGTGTAGGGGGACGGTATGCTGTGACTGGGAATGCTGCGGGTTGTGTAGGGGGACGGTTCACTGTCACTGGGATTGCTGCGGGTTGTGTAGGGGGACGGTACGCTGTCACCAGGAATGCTGCGGGTTGTATAAGGGGCGGTACGCTGTCACTGGGAATGCTGCGGGTCGTGTAGGGGGACGGTACGCTGTGACTGGGAATGCTGCGGGTTGTGTAGGGGGACGGTAGTATGCTGTGACTGGGAATGCTGCGGGTTGTGTAGGGGGACGGTATGCTGTCACTGGGAATGCTGCGGGTTGTGTCGGGGGACGGTACGCTGTCACCGGGAATGTTGCAGGTTGTGTAGGGGGACGGTACGCTGTCACCGGGAATGCTGCGGGTTGTGTAGGGGGACGGTACGCTGTGACTGGGAATGCTGCGGGTCGTGTAGGGGGACATTACGCTGTCACTGGGAATGCTCGGGTTGTGTCGGGGGACACTATGCTGTCACTGGGAATGCTGCGGGTTGTGTCGGGGGACGGTACGCTGTCACCGGGAATGCCGCAGGTTGTGTCGGGGGACGGTACGCTGTCACTGGGAATGCTGCGCGTTCTGTCGGGGGACAGTACGCTGTCACTGGGAATGCTGTGGGTTGTGTAGGGGGACGGTAGTACGCTGTCACCGGGAATGCTGCAGGTTGTGTAGGGGGACGGTACGCTGTCACAGGGAATGCTGCGGGTTGTGTAGGGGGACGGTGCGCTGTGACCGGGAATGCTGCGGGTTGTGTAGGGGGACGGTACGCTGCCCCTGGGATTGCTGCGGGTTGTGTAGGGGGACGGTACGCTGTCACCGGGAATGCTGCGCGTTCTGTCGGGGGACAGTATGCTGTCACTGGGAATGCTGCGAGTTGTGTAGGGGGACGGTACGCTGTGACCGGGAATGCCCCGTGTTGTGTAGGGGGACGGTACGCTGTCACTGGGAATGCTGC
Organism: Stegostoma tigrinum; assembly: GCF_030684315.1. NCBI lineage: Eukaryota > Metazoa > Chordata > Chondrichthyes > Orectolobiformes > Stegostomatidae > Stegostoma > Stegostoma tigrinum. Next base: position 738,713 of record NC_081357.1, read on the forward strand.
AGGTTGTACATAGAATTATAGAGCTGTATGGCACCGAAACAAACCCTTTGGTCCAATTAGTCCAGACTGACCCGATATGCTCAATTCGTCTTGCCCCATTTGCCAGCATTTGGCCCATATCCATCTAAACCCTTCCTGTTTACGCACCCATCCAGCTGCCTTTTCAATGCTGTAACTATACCAGCCTCCACCACTTCCTCTGGCCGCTCACTCCATACACGCACCTCCCTGTCCGTGAAAAAGTTGTTCCTTAGGTCCCTTTTAAATCTTTCTCCTCTCACCTTGAACCCAATCCCCTCTCATTTTGGACACCTCCACCCAGGGGAAGAGACCCTGGCTGTTTACTCCTCACAATTTTATTAACTTCTTTTAAATTCATACCCGGATGAGGGTGTCACTGGCCCAGCCAGCATTTATTGCCCATCCCTAATTGCCCTGAGGGCAGCTGAGAGACAACCACATTGCTGTGGGTCTGGAGTCACACGTAGGCCATGCTTCCTTCCCTCAAGGGCATTCGTGAACCCGATGGGTTTTTCCAACAATCGACAGTGAACCTCTATAAGGTCACCCTTCAGCCTCCGACGCTCCGGGGAAAATCGCCCCAGCCTATTCAGCCTCTCCCTGTAGCTCACATACTCCAACCCTGGCAACATCCTTGTAAAACTTTTCCAAACGCTTTCATGTTTCACAACATCCTTCTGACAGCAGGGAGACCGGAATTGCACGCACTATTCCCAAAGTGGCCCTAACCAGTGACCTGTACAGCTGCAACATGACCCTCCCAACCCCTACACTCAGTGCACTGACCGTTAAAGGCAATAAACACCTTCCACCACCTGTGACTCTGCGCAGGGACTATGTACAGGGGGGGGTGTACTGTGCACCGGGGCTGCGTACTGGTGGGGGACTGTGTATGGTGGGGTGTACTGTGCGCCAGGTCTGCATACTGGGGTCAGGTGTACTGTGCGTCAGGGCTGCATACTGGGGTCAGGTGTACTGTGCGCCAGGGCTGCATACTGGGGGGTGTACTGTGCACTGAGGCTGCATACTGGGGTCAGGTGTACTGTGCGCCAGGGCTGCGTACTGGGGTCAGGTGTACTGTGCGCCAGGGCTGCGTACTGGGGTCAGGTGTACTGTGCGCCAGGGCTGCATACTGGGGTCAGGTGTACTGTGTGCCAGGGCTGCATACTGGGGTCAGGTGTACTGTGCGCCAGGGCTGCATACTGGGGGGTGTACTGTGCACTGAGGCTGCGTACTGGGGGGTGTACTGTGTGCCGGGGCTGCGTACTTGGGGGGGGGGGTGTGCTGTGTACGGGGGTCAGGTGTACTGTGCGCTGGGGCTGCGTATGGGGGTCGGGTGTACTGTGCGCCAGGGCTCCGTACTGGGGGTCGGGTGTACTGTGCGCCAGGGCTCCGTACGGGGGGGTCGGGTGTACTGTGCGCCAGGGCTGTGTACGGGGGCTGCATAAGGTGGGTGGAGTACTCTGTGTTGGAGCTGTGTATAGGGTCGGGGTAGTGTGCACTGGGGCTGCCTTTAGAGTGGGTGTTGTACGGGGTGGTACTGTGCGCCAGGACACTGTATGGGGGGTGCTGTGTGTCGGGACTGCGTTTGGAGGTCTCCCTGCCTGGGACATGGGGCGTAATGCACTGAGCAATCATACATCTTTGTGTCCCAGTTGTATTGGACAGGTGTCTGTAGGTAATTTATCTGTTGAATCGTGGCCCCCAGAGGGAGCTCACTGATCTCTATCTGCAGTCCTGTTTTCTTTGGGATTTTAATACTGTGAATAAGTATTTGGGTTTCCACGCATGTTCCTCAGGCTCTCCACTCTGATATCTTGGCTTTTTTAAAATCTACCTGGATAATAACATACTGTATATACCACTGGGAGTATTGATTTGCATGGAATTACCTGTTTGAGCTGTAAATAATGCCAAAATATTGTAAAATATAATTTCTAAAAAGCAAAGCTTGCTACACAGATGGACGCAAGAATTTAAACGAAACTGTAAACTTGAATTTGTGCCTTTTTTTTCCCTTGTACAGAATGTAAACTATCTGGAATACCAGCTGTATATTTCCCTAGATCTTATTAAAGCTTTTTGAGATCAGACTTTTCTGAAGTTGGCTTCGTCTGTTCTTAGACTGACTCGTGTCATTCATTAACTAGGAATTTGCTCATTAATTGGTTATTTCCAGCAATGTTCAGTTTCCTTTGATGCCCCCTCCACCACTGCCTCCAGTTCTGACTCTGTGCTTTAATTTACACGTTGGTCTGTACAGAGTCAGTCTCTATAGCTCAATGCCTAATTAAAGTATAGGAACAGCTAGGGGCCAGAGTTTGTAACAGCTCTGTGCTCAGCACAGTCACACTGTCACCTGGGGGTGGGAAAGACAGCGCTTTGCCAGGGTTAATCTAGACGCAAACACAGGTAGAATGGGTGGGAGGGGAGGGGTCAGTGATCCCACTGAGCTGCAAGGCACAAATTCATCTTTACAGTCTCGTCTTTTGTTTTCAGACAGGTATCTGGGAGCAAGATCTAACACCTCACGTTGTCTGGAAACGTTGGCACAGTCCCACTGGCCCAGATCCTCCCTAATTTAGACAGCGTCCTAGCAACAGGAGTAATCTGTTCACCCAGAATGTCTCCCCTCTGTTCAGTCGGTTCAGTAAGCCCCAGGATTTAGCCCACCTCACAGCCCAGGGGGTGCAACACAGGGGTTTGAGAGTGGCACAGGTGAGTTTGCACAGGCTCCTGCAGATAAGGCTGAGAGACTGATATCCACTCCCAGGCTCGGTGATAGCTGCACTCCCACATGGTAACATTTTCACCTCCTCACCAATGTACTTACACCAACAAACGCACCCCTACTGTTCACATATCTACAAAATCTCACCTTCACCTGTTTCCATATCGTCAGTCTTCCCAACCCCTCATTCCCATGAACCCCCAGATTCTATACCTGACCTGGAAGTTTTTGAAAAAGCTCCCTGTAAAATACAGGCATCAAGAACATAATAGATTGGAGCCAGAGTAAATTTCTGACCCCCCACCCCACCAAGCCTGCTCTGTCATTCAACACATACATAGCAGATCTACCCCAGGCTTCAACTCATAGCTCTCAACCCCCCGATTATTTCAAACATTTCATTGATCTAACCTCTGCAACTCTCTGTGGTAGACAGTCCCTGATATCCAGTATCCACCAGGAGAATAAATGCTTTCACTTCTCAGTTTTTGGATGACTGTCCCCTGATTCTGTATCTATGAGCCCTAGTTTGAGACTTCGCCACTAGTGGAAACATCTTAGTGTCACACAGCATGACGGATGTTGAGGTTAGGGATCGATGCTTGCCTACTCTAGGTCAAGTCGGCATAAGGAGAGGGGAAAGTGTTGGGCATTCTAAAAGGCGTTAGAGTGGATAGCCCCCACGTCCGGATGGGATCTATTCCAGGTTTCTGAGGGAAGCAAGAGAGGAAAGAAATAGCGAGGGCTTTAACAGATATCTTTGCAGCATCCTTAGACACGGTTGAGGTCCCGGAGGACTGGAGACTTGCTAATGTTGTCCCCTTGTTTAAGAAGGGGAGCAAGGATAATCCAGTTAATTATCGACCGGTGAGTCTGACGTCGGTGGTAGGGAAGCTACTGGAGAAGATACTGAGGGATAGGATCTATTCCCATTTGGAAAAAATGGGCTGATCAGTGATAGGCAACATGGTTTTGTGCAGGGAAGGTCATGTCTTAACAACTTAATAGAATTCTTTGAGGACGTGACAAAGTTGATAGATGAGGGAAAGGCTGTAGATGTCATATACATGGACTTCAGTAAGGCATTTGATAAGGCTCCCCATGGTAGGCTGATGGAGAAAGTGAAGTCACATGGGGTCCAGGGTGTACCAGCGAGATGGATAAAAAACTGGCTGGGCAACAGGAGACAGAGAGTACTAGTAGAAGGGAGTTTCTCAAATTGGAGACCTGTAACCAGTGGTATTCCACAGGGATCTGTGTTGGGACCACTGTTGTTTGTGATATACATAAATGAACTGGAGGAAGGTGTAGATGGTCTGATCAGCAAGTTTGCAGATGACACTAAGATTGGTGGAGTAGCTGATAGTGAAGGGGACTGTCAGAGATTACAGCAGAATTTGGATAGACTGGAGAGTTGGGCAGAAAAATGGCAGATGGAGTTTAATCCAGGAAAATGCGAGGTGATGCATTTTGGAAGATCTAATTCAAGGGCACACTATACAGTAAATGGAAAAGTCCTAGGGAAAATTGATGAACAGAGAGATCTGGGTGTTCAGGTCCATTGTTCCCTGAAGGTGGCAACGCAGGCCGATAGAGTGGTCAAGAAGGCATACGCCATGCTTTCCTTCATCGAACAGGGTACTGAGTACAAGAGTTGGCAGGTCATGTTACAGTTGTATAGGACTTTGGTTCGACCGTATTTGGAATACTGTCGCCACATTAGCAAAAGGATGTGGATGCTTTGGAGAGGGTGCAGAGGAGGTTCACCAGGATGTTCCGTGGTATGGAGGGCGCTAGCTATGAAGAGAGGTTGAGTAGATTAGGATTATTTACATTAGAAAGATGGAGGTTGAAGGGGGACGTGATTGAGCTCTACAAAATCATGAAGGGTACAGACAGGGTGGATAGCAAGAATCTTTTTCCCAGAGTGGGGGACTCAATTACTAGGGGTCACAATTTTAAGGTGAGAGGAGGAAAGTTGAAGGGAGATAAGAGTGGAAAGCTCTTTACGTAGAGGCTGGTGGGTGCCTGGAACACGTTGCCAGCGGAGATGGTAGAGGCGGGCACGATAGCGTCATTTAAGATGTGACGTGACGCATTACATGAATAGGCAGGGAGCAGAGGGATACAGATCCTTGGAAAATAGGCGACAGGTTTAGATAGAAGATCTGGATCGGCACAGGCTTGGAGGGCCGAAGGGCCTGTTCCTGTGCTGTAATTTTCTTTGTTCTAGCACTGAAACAGACCCTTCAATCTAACCAGTCCCACCTGCCTGCTCCTGGCCAATGTTCCCTCCAAACCTACCCTATTCATGCATGCATCCAAATGTCTTTTAAACATAATTATACTCGACATCGACCCTGTCAGGCCCCCTCAGAATGTGTTATGTTTCGATAAGATCATCCCTCATTCTTCTATGCTGTCCCTGTGCTGGAAGTGTCGGATAGGGGACAGTGTAGAGGGAGCTTTACTCTGTATCTAACCCCGTGCTGTCCCTGTGCTGGGAGTGTTTGATGGGGGACAGTGTAGAGGGAGCTTTACTCGCGTTGACTTGAAAGAATTTAAGGATAATAGTATTTACAATGTTGTAGATGTTATGCTTGAGCTCCACAAATATGTGATGGTGATGAGTGCCTGGAACGTGCTGCCAGGGGAGCTGGTGGAGACAGACACTACAGCAATATTCGACAAGCACCGGGACGAATACATGAACAGGAAGGGAAGAGAGGGATATGGATCCTGTAAGTGAAGGCAGTTTTAGTGTGGAAGGGCAAAATGTGTCAGCGCAGGCTTGGAGGGCCGAAGGGCCTGTTCCCGTGCTGTACTGTTCTTTGTTCTAATCTGACCTTCATAAAGAGTGCTGTAACTCCAGGTCAGAATCTGGGATTACTGTAATGAGTAATTAATCTCCTGACTCCCCAAAGCCTGCCCACCACCTGCAAGGCACAGGACAGGAGTGTGATGGAATACTCCCCACTTGCCTGGATGGGGGCAGCCCCAACAACGCTCAAGGAGCTTGACCCCATCCAGGACAAAGCAGCCGCTTGATTGGCACCACATCCACAAACATCCCACTCCCTCCACCACCAACACTTAGTAGCAGCAGTATGTACCATCCACAAGATGCACTGCAGAAGTTCACCAAAGATCCTCAGGCAGCACCTTCCAAACCCACAACCACTTCCATCTAGACGGACAAGGGCAGCAGATACATGGGAACACCACCACCTCTAAGTTCCCTGCTGAGTCACACACCATTCTGACTTGGAAATATATCGCCGGTCCTTCACTGTCACTGTGTCAAAATCCTGGGATTTTCTCCATAACCCTGTGCTCCCTCTGTCCTGGCAGTGTTTGATGGGGACACAGTAGAGAGAGCTTTGTTTTCACTCTAAAAGAGTAGATGGACCTTTACTTTGTATGTAAAAGAATAGCAGATGATTAAATCAGCACCAACCATCCCACATCCTAATGGTGTGTGGGACTCTGGTGATATTACTCCAAGAACCACAACGGTTCAAGAAGGCAGCTCACCAGTACCATATTTTAATACACCCCTGGATGTGGGTATCACTGACAGGGCTGGCATCTGTTATCCTTTCCTAATTGCTGTAATCTGATGGTCATACAGCATGGAGACAGGCCCTTTGGTCCAACCAGTCCCAAACTAAACTAGTCCCACATGCCTGCTCTTGGCCCAAATCCCTCCAAACCTTTCCTATTCATGTATCTACCCACGTGTTTTAAACGTTGTAATTGTACCCCCATCCACCACTTCCTCAGCAAGTTCATACCACATGAGAACCACCCTCTTAAACTTGTCCCACAAGTCTTTTTTTTAAATCCCTCTCTCCTAACCTTAAATATGTGCCACATAGTCTTGAAATCCCCCATCCTAGGGAAAGACAACAACCATTGACTCTATCAAAATCTCTCATTATTTTATAAACTATCAGGTCACCTCTCAAGGGAAAAAGTCCCAGCCTATCAAGCAGTATATAGAGGGTCCTACTTGGGAAGGGGCAGAACTCAACCTAATCCTGGGACATAGGGCAGGACAAGTGACTGAGATGACAGTGGGGGAGCACTTTGGGACCAGTGACTATAGTTCAATTAATTTTAAAATAGTTACGGAGAAGGACAAAACTGGTCCACAGCTTCATGTTCTAAACTGGGGAAAGGTGAATTTTGATGGAATTAGATAGGAGCTTGTAGGGTTGATTGGAGTAGTTTGCAGGAAAAGGGACCTCTGGCATGTGGGAAGCCTTTAAAGTGTGATAGTTCAAGGTCTTTATGTTCCTGTGAGGGTGAAGGACAAGGTTGGTAGGAATAGAGTACCCTGGATGACGAAATATTGAGGCTTTGACCAGAAAGAAGGCGGCATGGCTCAGGAACAGGCAGCTGGGATCAAGGGAATCCCTGGAGGTATATAGGGGATACAGGAGTTTACTGAAGAAGGAAATCAGGAGGGCGAAAAGGGGACATGAGATAGCTTTTACTGAGAAGATTAGGGTGAATCCAAAGAGATCCTTTAAGTATATGTGTGGAGGATGAGCGAGGTACTTAATGAATATTTCTGTGTTTACTGTGGAGAAAGGCATGAAGACTTGGGAAGTGGGTGGCAATATCCTGGGACAGTTCATATCACAGTAGAGGAGATGTTAGAAATATTAGAATGTACAAAGGTGGATAAATCTCCTGGTCCTGATGAGATATGTCTAAGAACCCTGCAAGAGGCTAGAGAAGAAATTGCAGGTGTCCTGGCTGATATATTTGTATCATCGTTAGCCATGGGTGAGGCCCTGGAAGATTGGAGGGTAGCAATGTTGTGCTGTTATTCAAGAAGGGCTGCAAAGAAAACCCTGGGAATTATAGACCAGTAAGCTTAATATCTGTGGTTGGTAAGTTACTTGAGAAGATTCTGAGGGATAAGATGTACATGCATTGGGAAAAACAGGATTTGATTAGGAGTAGTCAGTATGGCTTCTTGTGTGGGAGATCATGCCTCACAAATTTGTCGGAGTTCTTTAACCAAGTGACCAGGAACATTGATGAGGGTGGGCGATAGATGTAGCCTTTATGGATTTCGGTGAGGCCTTTGGTAAGGTTCTACATGGCAGGCTGCTCTGGAACGTTAGATCGCATGGAATCCAGAGAGGACTGACAGATTAGATACCCAAATTGGCTTGATGGTAGAAAGCAGAAGGCAATACTGGAGGGATGTTTGTTGGGCTGGAAGCCTGTGACTAGTGGTGTGCTTCAGGATCAGGCCCCATTGCTGTTTGTTATTTATGTCAATGATTTGAATGAGAATGTACAAAGCATGATTAAGTTTGCGGATGACATTAAAATAGGCAGCATCGTGGATAGTGAGGAAAGTTATCAGAAATTGCAGCAGGATCTAGATCAGCTGGGGAAGTGGGCCGAGAAATGGCAAATGGAGTTTAATATAGATAAGTGTGAAGTGTTGCACTTTGGAAAGTCAAATCAAGGTAGAAGTTTCATGGTGAACGGTAGGGCCTTAAGGAGTGTCATGGAACAGAGGGACTCTGGAGTTCAGGTGCCTGATTCTCTGAAAGTGCAGGCACAGGTGGACAGGGCAGTGAGAAAGGTGTTTGGCACACTGACCTTCATCAGTCAGGGCACTGTGTACAGAAACTGGGAAGTTGTGTTGCAGTTGTACAGGATGTTGATGAGGCCGCACTTGGAGTATTATGTTCAGTTTTGGACACCTTGCTGTAGGAAGGATGTTATTAAACTGGAAAGAGTGCAGAAGGAATTTACAAGGATGTTGCTCGGACTCAAGGGACGGAGTTATAGGGAGAGGTTGGACAAATAGGACTTTTATTCTTTCGAACAGAGGAGACCCAGGGGGATCTTATGGAAGTGTATAAAATCATGAGAGGCATGGATAAGGGTGAATGCACTCGGTCTTTTTCACAGGGTTGGGGATCGAGGACTGGACGGCATCAGTGTAAGGTAAGACGGGATAGAATACATGGGAACCTGAGAGACAGCATTTTTACACAAAGGGTGGTTTGTATATGGAATGAGCTGCCAGCAGATGTGGTCGAGGTGCGTACATTAACAGCATTTAAAAGGCATTTGGATGAATAAATGGATTGGAAAGGTTTAGAAGGATATGGACCAAGTGCAGGGAAATGGGGTTCGTGTGGATAGACGTTTTGGTCAGCACGGAGCTGTTTGGGCTGAAGGGCCTGTCTCTGTGTTGTAGGACTCTGACTCTATCCAGCCTTTCTTTCTTTATCAAATCTTCCATACCCGGTAACATGCTGGTAAATCTCTTCTGAACCATCTCCAGCTTGATAATATCTTTCCTGTAATTGGGCAACCAAAGCTGGACACATTATTCCAGAAGAGGCCTCAACAACGTCCTGTACAACCTCAACATGACATCCCAACTCCTATACTCAAAGCCCTGGACAATGGGCTTCAGATCGGTATGACAGGTCGGCACAACATCGAGGGCCGAAGGGCCTGTACTGTGCTGTTATGTTCTATTTTCAATGAAGGCAAGCGTGCCAGATGCCTTTCTAACCACCCCTCTTTATATGCATGCAATCTTCAAAAAATTAAGTATCTGCACCCTAGGTCCCTCTTTCTACAACACTACCCGAGGCCCTACCATTAATTGTGTAAGCCCTACCTTCATTTGTTATATCAAAACACAGTACGTTGCATTTATCCAGATTGAACTCCATTTGCCATTTTTCAGCTCATTGACCCATTTGATCAAGATCCCTCAGTTTTCTTAGAAAACCTCCTTCACTGAGCGCTGTGTCACCAATTTTGGTGTAATCCGCAAACATACTAACCGTGCCTTCTATACGCTCACCCAAATCATTTATATATACTGCAGACAAAAGAGGACCCAGAACCAAACCCTGTGGAACACCACCGGTCACAGCCTCCAGTCTGAAAAGCCTGCCGTTAAGCCAATTATGCATCCAATTGGCAAGCTCAACCTGAATCCCACGTGACTAATTTTACTAATTAGTCTACTGTGGGGAACCCTGTCAAAGGCTTTATTAAAATCCAAGTCAACAGCATCTACTGCTCTGCCATCAATTTGTTTGGTAACTTGCTCAAAAAAACTCAATCAAGTTTCTGAGACACAACTGTGACTCAAAACCATGTTGACTATCCCTGGTCAATTTCTGTCTCTCTAAGTGCCTGTAACTCCTATCTTTTATGATCACCTCCAACAATTTGTCTACAACCGAAGTTAGATTCACAGGTCTATCGTGACCCAGCTTCTCCTTACACCTCCCTTAAACAAATGTATATCAGCCAGCCTCCAGTCATCAGGCACTCACCCATAGTTATAGATGACACAAATATTTCTGCAAAGGGTCTTGTAATTTCCTCCCTTATTTACAGTCATATAGCATGCAAACAGACCTCTCGGCTCAACTCATCCATGCCAAACTGACATCCCAAATCAACCTAGTCCCAAAGCCAGAATTTGGCCCATATCCTTCTAAACTGTTCCTACTCATATGCCCATAATTGCTCCAGCCTCCACCCGTTCCTGTAGCCACTCATTTCCATACACGCACTACCCTCTGCAAGAAAAAGTTGCCCCGTAGGTCCCTTTTAAATCTTTCTCCCGTCACCATAAGCCTATGCCCCTCTAGTTTTGGATCCCCCTACCCTGGGGAAAAGACTTTGTCTATTTACCCTGTCCATTGCCCCTCATGATGCCTATAAGGTCACCCCCTCAGCCTCTGACACTCCAGGGAAGATAACCCCAACCCCAAACTCCTTCATGTTTCACAACATCCTTCCTACAGCAGGGAGACCGGAATTGCATGCAGTATTCCAAAACTGGCCCTAACCAGTGTCCTGTACAGCTGCAACATGACCCTCCCAACTCCTGTACTCCGTGCACTGACCAATAAAGGCAAACCTACCTAACACCTTCCTCACCACCCTGTCTACCTGGAACTCCACTTTCAAAGAACTATGAACCTGCACTCCATGGTCTCTTTGTTCAAACTTCGCACAAGGTTCTGGGGTACATTAGATCAGGTCTCAGAGATTTATCCACTTTTACATTCTCTAAGACCTCCAGAACTTCCTCTTCTGTAATGTGAACTGTTTTCAAACATCAATATTTATTGCCCCAAGTTCTCTAGCCTCTATTTTTTTCTTCACAGTAAAAACTGACGTGCAATATTCATTTAGTATCTCTCCCATCTCCTGAGGTTCAACACAAAGATGACCTCCTTAATCTTTAAGAGACCCCACCCTCTCGCTCTTAATGTATTTGTAGAATCTCTTCAGATTATCCTTAACCTTATCTGCCAATGCTCTCTCATATCTCCTCTTTGCCTTCCTGATTTCTCGCTTAAGAATGCCCCACACTCTGTATTGATTAAGGGATTCAACTGAAACAAGCTGTCTATATCTAAAATAAGATTCTCTTTTATTCTTGATTGGAACCTCTATATCTTTATTCATGCATTGTTCTTTAACTTTACCAGCCATACTTTTTACTCAAACAAGAATATACCGCTTTTGAACTCTCGTCATCACACTCAAATTCCTACTTGTCAGACATCCTTTTATCTGCGGACAGTCTGCTCCAATTCACTTTTGAAAGTTCTTGTTCCATACCATTAAAATTTGCCTTACTCCAATTAAAACCTGACTCTTAAGGAACATTTATACTTTTCCATAACCATTTTGAAACTAATAGAATTATGATTGCTTGACCCAAAGTGTTCCTCCACATTTACTTCACTCTGCTCCCCTGCCTTATTACCACAAAAGAAAGTCTAGTTTAGCTCCTTCTGTAATTGGAGCATCCACATCTTGATAAAGAAAGTTTCTCTTTACAATCTTTAATTTCTTCACAAATTTTTCACCATCCAAACCTCTAACACTGAGGTAGCCCCAAGTCAATATTTTGAAAATTAAAATCCCCCAGTATTACAACCTTCTATTGCATTCATATATTTTGAATCGCACTACATATTTGTTTCTCAATTTCCCTCTTACTGTTGGGAAGCCTATAATACAATCCCGTCAGAGTGATCTTTCCTTTATTTGTAATTTCTACCCATTAGATCTTGCCAAGTTACAGCAGTAATGTATTTGTTAATCGGAAACACCACACCCCAGCATCATTTTCTATCCTTTAGTATCTAAAACCCCAAACATTGAGCTGCCAGTCTTGTCCATCTCTTAGCCAAGTTTCTAGAATAGCTATAACATCCCAGACCTATGTTCCCATACATGGCCAGAATTCATCAGCCTTACCTCTAAGACCTCTTGCAATAAAATAAATGCGGGCAGTTGAGAGCCAAGCTTCCTTCAGGCTGACCCTCATCTTTTGATGTTCAAGTGAAAACAAACCAAGTTTGTCCAAAATTTCCTACCTCCAAATACTCTCCACCCAAGCAACATCATGGTAAACCGTTTCTGAACCTTCTCCAAAGGCTCCACATCCTTCTGGATATGTAATATCCCAAATGCGGCCGAATCAAAGCTCTATGCAGCTGTAACATGACTTGCTCATTTTTATACTCAGACATGTTCTATGTTTCTAAAAAATATATGAGAAAATAAAACAAGCAGTATGGATCTAGGTGACCGTTTAGTTTAACACAAATAACAAAACATCCTTTCCATCTGTTTCCTAACACACTCCATTTCCATGGACTCATGTCTATGGGTACAATATTCCTTTCTCAACTCTATACATTTCTACTTTACCATCTTCTTCCAGTTTCTTTTTGGTTGGATTTTATAGACAGTTTTAAATTCCTTTCCTGAGATTGTGGGTGTGAAGTTTTCCAAACCTGAGAGCCTAAACTTTCTTAGTTCTACAACTCGGAAATAGGGTAGGAGTCGCTTCTGCAGCGGTAACAAAGTGTGGAGCTGGATGAACACAGCAGGCCAAGCAGCATCTCAGGAGCACAAAAGCTTCTGCAGAGGTGACTGGTTTCCATGGGAAGTGCTCGGTCCCCTTGCTTTGAAAAGCTGTCCCATCCTCTGGCCTGACCTTCCCGTTTCCATGTCACAACTAAACTAATTCCCAGCTTCCTGGCTCTGTCACAATCCCAGCAGGATAAACATTTAATCCATTCACTCTGAAACAGCCTGTGATGTAGTCGGTTGACCTCTTCATCTTCTCAGAAATGATATATTTAGATGGTTGTCAAAATATCTTACCTCATGAGACATGAGAAGTTGTTGGCAGATAGGATCAGTGTAAACCCTAAGGCTTTCTATAGGTATTCAAGGAATAAAAGGATGACGAAAGTAAGATTAGGGCCAATCAAGGATAGTAGTGGTAAGTTGTGTGTGGAGTCAGAGGAGATAGGGGACGCAATAAATGAATATTTTTCAACAGTATTCACTCTCGAAAACGACAATGTTGTCGAGGAGAATACTGAGATACAGGCTACTAGACTAGATTGGATTGAGGTTCACAAGGAAGAGGTATTAGAAATCCTTCAGAGTGTGAAGATAGATAAGTCCCCTGGGCCGGATGGGATTTATCCTCGGATCCTCTGGGAAGCCAGGGAGGAGATTGCCGAGCCTTTGGCATTGATCTTTGACTCGTCATTGTCTACAGGAATAGTGCAGACGACTGGAGGATAGCAAATGTGGTTCCCCTGTTCAAGAAGGGGAGTAGAGACAAACCTGGTAATTATAGACCAGTGAGCCTTACCTCAGTTGTTGGTAAAGTGTTGGAAAAGGTTATAAGGGATAGGATTTATAATCATCTAGAAAAGAATAAATTGATTAGGGACAGTCAGCACGGTTTTGTGAAGGGAAGGTCGTGCCTCACAAACCTTATTGAGTTCTTTGAGAAGGTGACCAAACAGGGAGATGAGAGTAAACCGGTTGATGTGGTGTATATGGATTTCAGCAAGGCGTTCGATAAGGTTCCCCACAGTAGGCTATTGTACAAAATGCGGAGGAATGGAATTGTGGGAGATATTGCAGTTTGGGTCGGATATTGGCTTGCTGAAAGAAGACAGAGGGTGGTAGTTGATGGGAAATGTTCATCCTGGAGACCAGTTACTAGTGGTGTACCGCAAGGGTCGGTGTTGGGTCCACTGCTGTTGTCATTTTTATAAATGACCTGGATGAGGGCATAGAAGGATGGGTTAGTAAATTTGCAGACGACACTAAGATCGGTGGAGTTGTGGATAGTGACGAAGGATGCTGTAGGTTGCAGAGAGACATAGATAAGCTGCAGAGCTGGGCTGAGAGGTGGCAAATGGAGTTTAATGCAGACAAGTGTGAGGTGATGCACTTTGGTAGGAGTAACAGGAAGGCAAAGTACTGGGCTAATGGTAAAAGTCCCAGGGGACTTATCTATCTTCACCGTCTGAAGGATTTCTAATACCTCTTCCTTGTGAACCTCAATCCAATCTAGTCTAGTAGCCTGTATCTAACTGGGCTCTTGGTAGTGTAGATGAGCAGAGAGAGCTCGGTGTCCATGTACACAGATCCTTGAAAGTTGCTACCCAGGTTGACAGGGCTGTTAAGAAGGCGTACAGTGTTTTAGCTTTTATTAATAGAGGGATCGAGTTCCGGAACCATGAGGTTATGGTGAAGCTGTACAAAACTCTGGTGCGGCCGCACTTGGAGTATTGTGTACGGTTCTGGTCACCGCATTATAAGGAGGATGTGGAAGCTTTGGAAAGGGTGCAGAGGAGATTTACTAGGATGTTGCCTGGTATGGAGGGAAGGTCTTACGAGGAAAGGCTGAGGGACTTGAGGCTGTTTTCATTAGAGAGAAGAAGGTTGAGAGGTGACTTAATTGAAACATATAAAATAATCAGAGGGTTAGATAGGGTGGATAGGGAGAGCCTTTTTCCTAGGATGGTGACGGCGAGCACGAGTGGGCATAGCTTTAAATTGAGGGGTGAAAGATATAGGACAGATGTCAGAGGTAGTTTCTTTACTCAGAGAGTAGTAAGGGAATGGAACGCTTTGCCTGCAACAGTAGTAGATTCGCCAACTTTAGGTACATTTAAGTCGTCATTGGACAAGCATATGGACGTACATGGAATAGTGTAGGTTAGATGGGCTTGAGATCGGTATGACAGGTCGGCACAACATCGAGGGCTGAAGGGCCTGTACTGTGCTGTAATGTTCTATGTTCTTTCTGAAAATAAACAAGCTTCCCCAGAACTGACCAAAATGTCCGCTCTTTAAGATTCTGGTTAGTGGTTGGAGGGTGTCAGTGGCTGGGCCAGCATTGACTGCTCAGGCCTGATTGACCGCAGTCACTGACCCGAGTCTGACAGCAGAAAAGGGTCAATGGCTGCGTTTCATTCATTTCTCTCCAATCCTGTCAACTGGAACAGGAGAGATTTTTCTTCAATAAACTGAAAACCAGCACCTTCATTAAAGACAAAATCACTTTTCAACTAAGACAGGATTAAACACAAATCTTGTTGGTTGGCTGACCGAGCTGGTTCCTTGTTTCATTCCCCTGCTGTGTAACATCCTCAGTGCAGCCCCCGATGAAGTGTCGGTGTGTGTTCCTGCCCGTCATTTACACTCTGGGCTCCGTTCAGCTGCATTACCTCACTTCTGGTTTCCCTTCATAGCGGAGTGTTTATGGGGTCTAGTTCTATGTGTTTGTTGACAGCTTTCTTTGTGGAGAACCAGGCTGCTAGGAATTCCTGTGCCTGTCTCTGCTTTGCCTGTCTCAGAGTCCTGGTGTTGTCCCAGTCGAACTGGTGGTTCTCTTGCTCCATGTGGATGGGGATGAGTGAGTATTGATGTGGCTTTTTGTTGCCAGCTGGTGTCTGTGTATCCTAGTGGTTCGTTTCCTTCCTGTGCGTCTGATGTAGTGTTTGTCACAGTCTCTGTAGGGGATCTTGTAAATGACATTGGCCCTGTCCATAGTGGGTAGTGGTTCTTTGGTTTGAGTGAGCAGTTGGCATTGGGGTTGATGTGGGATTGTGTGCCACTCTGATGCCTTGTGGTCAGTTCAGACGTGTTCCTGATATAAGGTGGCGTGATGGGGGTGTCGGGGCGTGTAGTATCTCCCTGGTGATGTGTGTGTAATAGGCACATTCTGACCCAGGTTTATGGGTATCCGTTGTCCTTCTCAGCGTAGCTGTGTGCTGCTGCCCATTTAAATAACGCTCTCACGCAGCTTCGTTTGTGTGTGTTAGGATGGATGCTGTTGGTCAGTGTGTGTACCTTTCCCAGGTCCCTTTGTTAGGAATTCCCCATTGGTCCCGTCTTCCACCTCCTCCTCCGGTGAATCTGATCCCGGTGAGGGTGGGGTTTATTAGTTTCTGTGTCCCCCTTGAGTTTGGGCCTTTTAATAATGACAAAGGTGTCGCCCACAGAGCGTGTCCACAGTTTTGGTTGGATTAGCGGAAGGGCCATACTTTCTAGTCTCGGCACCACCGCTTCAGCAATGAGCCCGGAGATGGGTGATCCCATGGGGGTCCCGTTGATCCCTTCGTATATTTGGCCATTAAAGGTGAAGTGGGTGGTGAGGGCTAGATCCAGTAGCTTCAGCATGTTATCTTTGGGGATGGTGTCACTGGGATCTTATTCCTGTTTTAATAATGTCGCTGGTGTTTCTCTAGCGAATGGTATGTCCATCGATGTGAAATGATACCATGGTCTCGTCATCATCTATTCCGATGTCCTCCAAGGACACATACCATTCGCTAGAGAAACACCAGCGACATTATTAAAATAGGAATAAGATTCCAGTGACACCATCCCCTCACCACCCACTTCACCTTTAATGGCCAAATATACGAAGGGATCAACGGGACCCCCATGGGATCACCCATCTCCGGGCTCATTGCTGAAGAGGTGATGCCGAGACTAGAAAGTATGGCCCTTCTGCTAATCCAACCAAAACTGTGGACATGCTCTGTGGGCGACACCTTTGTCATTATTAAAAGGCCCAAACTCAAGGGGGACACAGAAACTAATAAACCCCACCCTCACCAGGATCAGATTCACCGGAGGAGGAGGTGGAAGACGGGACCAATGGGGAATTCCTAACAAAGGGACCTGGGAAAGGTACACACATTGACCAACAGCATCCATCCTAACACACACAAACGAAGCTGCGTGAGAGCGTTATTTAAATGGGCAGCAGCACACAGTTACGCTGAGAAGGACAATGGATACCCATAAACCTGGGTCAGAATGTGCTTATTACACACACATCACCAGGGAGATACTACACGCCCCGACACCCCCATCACACCATCTTACATCAGGAACACGTCTGAACTGACCACAAGGCATCAGAGTGGCACACAATCCCACATCAACCCCAATGCCAACTGCTCACCCAAACCAAAGAACCACTACCCACTATGGACAGGGCCAATGTCATTTACAAGATCCCCTACAGAGACTGTGACAAACACTACATCAGACGCACAGGAAGGAAACGAACCACTAGGGTACACAGACACCAGCTGGGAACAAAAAGCCACATCAATACTCACTCATCCCCATCCACATGGAGCAAGAGAACCACCAGTTCGACTGGGACAACACCAGGACTCTGAGACAGGCTCGGCAGAGACAGGCACGGGAACTCCTACAAGCCTGGTTCTCCACAAAGAAAGGCATCAACAAACACATACAGCTAGACCCCATAAACACTCCGCTATAAAGGGAAACCAGAAGTGAGGTAATGCAGCTGAACGGAGCCCAGAGTGTAAATGACAGGCAGGAACACACACCGACACTTCATCGGGGGCTGCACTGAGGATGTTACCCAGCAGGGGAATGAAACAAGGAACCAGCTCGGTCAGCCAACCAACCACAACATCCACAACCCGAACTACAAATCTATGCTAAGACATTAAACAGAAATAAACAGGACAACCCAGTTCTGCAGCGTGGTCAGGGCGAGGAATAAAACCAGCAATGATGGTAAATTGCACAGTAGGGGAAGGGTTTGAGTGGAGGCGATGGAATTGGCCAACTTCTGACAGTTCCTTTGATTTCTGACAATAAGATCTGAGTGTTGTCAGTCACGGAGCAATGGCTGATCTTCAGACCAGATGTCAGACTCCGCTGGGAAACAGTCAGGAAGCTTGCCATTTCAGACATTTAGGAGAGAGCTTCATTCTTTGCAGATGCATGTTCCCACTGTCACATTGATGGTGGACCGGAAACAGAATGCACTGCACCTCAGTCCAGAGGCTGTTTCTAGGCATCAGATAGCAAAGATCCATGGGATTTTTTCAGTCTGTTTGTCCAGTGCTTAAAGTAGGAAATTCCATCTTTTGTTTCTAAAAGCTTTGTTATATTTGTTACAAAACCAGCTGACTTTTCTAAGAAGCAGAGTGCCCAGATTTTTTTTTGACCTTGTTAATAACCAGAATGGCACCACAGCGTCATAGGTGTGGGAAAGGCCCTTCAGCCCATTGAGTCTGCATCTACAATAACTCCCACGAAACGTCTGCTGATCCCAATGACCACAAATCCCTCAGTAACCCATGAATGGCCCAAAAACCTGTGATTTCCAGTTCTGATGAACCCAAAATGTATGTGTTTCTAATACCTGGGCTCCAGTACAACAACAAGTCAGGGTAAATTAACTGCTCAAAGTGCTCACAGTGAACTATTGTATATTTATGACAATCTGCGTAAGATGAGCTTTTCCTTTCCAACATTCTCCTTCAGCTATCACCATCTACCTCAGTGCCATTCGACAAAAAAACCTCAAAATTTACATCAGACGCTCCACATCACCCCTCCAGTGACTTTAAAACACCGGCTTGATTTTAAAACCACAAATTCTAAAATGATAAGACGACACAGATGTTTTCGAAATTTCATCACTGTCAAAGGGTCAGTGCTGAGGGAGCGCCGCATTATTGGAGGGTCAGTGCTGAGAGAGCGCCGCATTATCAGAGGGTCAGTGCTGAGGGAGTGCTGCACTGTCGGAGGGTTAGTACTGAAGGAGTGAGCACTGTCAGAGGGTCAGTGCTGAGGGAGCAGGCGCCGGAGGGTCAGTGCTGAGGGAGTGCCGCACTGTCAGAGCATCAGTGCTGAGGGAGCGGGCGGTGTCGGAGGGTCAGTGCTGAGGGAGTGCCGCACTGTCGGAGGGTCAGTGGTGAGGGGGTGGGCACTGTCGGAGGGTCAGTGCTGAGGGAGGGGGCACTGTCCGAGGGTCAGTGCTGAGGGAGTGCCGCACTGTCGGAGGGTCAGTGGTGAGGGAGCGGGTGCTGTCGGAGGGTCAGTGCTGAGGGGGTGGGCACTGTCGGAGGGTCAGTGGTGAGGGGGTGGGCACTGTCGGAGGGTCAGTGCTGAGGGGGTGGGCACTGTCGGAGGGTCAGTGCTGAGGGAGCGGGCACTGTCGGAGGGTCAGGGCTGAGGGAACGGGCACTGTCGGAGGGTCAATGCAGAGGGAACGGGCACTGTCCAAGGGTCAGTGCTGAGGGAGCGGGCACTGTCGGAGGGTCAGTGCTGAGGGAGTGTCGCACGGTCGGAGGGTCAGTGGTGAGGGGGTGGGCACTGTCGGAGGGTCAGTGCTGAGGGAGCGGGCAATGTTGGAGGGTCAGTGCTGAGGGAGTTTCGCACTGTCGGAGGGTCAGTGCTGAGAGAGCACCACACTGTCGGAGGGTCAGTGCTGAGGGAGCGCCGCACTGTCGGACGGTCAGTGCTGAGGGAGCGCCGCACTAGAACACAGAACATTACAGCACAGTACAGGCCCTTCGGCCCTCGATGTTGTGCCGACCTGTCATACCGATCTCAAGCCCATCTAACCTACACTATTCCATGTACGTCCATATGCTTGTCCAATGACGACTTAAATGTACCTAAAGTTGGCGAATCTACTACCGTTGCAGGCAAAATCTACTACCGTTGAAAAGGGTCAGTGCTGAGGGAGGGGGCACTGTTGGAGGGTCAGTGCTGAGGGAGCAGGGCACTGTCAGAGGGTCAGTGCTGAGGGAGTGGGCACTGTTGGAGGGTCAGTGCTGAGGGAGCACTTCACTGTCAGAGGGTCAGTGCTGAGGGAGCACCACGCTGAGGGAGTGAGCACTGTTGGAGGGTCAGTGCTGAGGGAGCACCACGCTGAGGGAGTGAGCACTGTTGGAGGGTCAGTGCTGAGGGAGTGGGCACTGTTGGAGGGTCAGTGCTGAGGGAGTTTCGCACTGTCGGAGGGTCAGTGCTGAGGGAGTTTCGCACTGTCGGAGGGTCAGTGCTGATGGAGCGCCGCACTGTCGGAGGGTCAGTGCTGAGGGAGCGCCGCACTGTCGGAGGGTCAGTGCTGAGGGAGCGCCGCACTGTCGGACGGTCAGTGCTGAGGGAGCGCCGCACTAGAACACAGAACATTACAGCACAGTACAGGCCCTTCGGCCCTCGATGTTGTGCCGACCTGTCATACCGATCTCAAGCCCATCTAACCTACACTATTCCATGTACGTTCATATGCTTGTCCAATGACGACTTAAATGTACTTAAAGTTGGCGAATCTACTACCGTTGCAGGCAAAATCTACCGTTGCAGAGGGTCAGTGCTGAAGGAGGGGGCACTGTTGGAGGGTCAGTGCTGAGGGAGGGGGCACTGTCGGAGGGTCAGTGCTGAGGGAGGGGGCACTGTCAGAGGGTCAGTGCTGAGGGAGGGGGCACTGTCGGAGGGTCAGTGCTGAGGGAGGGGGCACTGTCTGAGGGTCAGTGCTGAGGGAGCAGGCACTGTCGGAGGGTCAGTGCTGAGGGAGCGCCTCACTGTCGGAGGGTCACTGCTGAGGGAGCGCCTCACTGTCAGAGGGTCAGTGCTGAGGTAGTGGGTACTGTCGGACGGTCAGTGCTGAGGGAGCGGGCACTGTCCGAAAGTTCCATAAGTCCACAAGAAATATCAACAGGGGTATCTCATTTGGCCCCTTGATCCTTATCCACCAATGTGTAGCCAGACCTGAAGATGAGGTGACAACCTGGTGAAGCCACGAAACAGGACTAGCTGCACACTGAGCCGCTGGCGAAGGTCTTTGCTTCCTCACTCTCCACGGGAGTCGTACTGGAAGATTGGAGGGAGGCAAATGTTGTTCCTCTTTTCAAGAAAGGGAATAGGGAAATCCCTGGATATTACAGACCAGTCAGTCTTACGTCTGTGGTCAGCAAGGTTTTGGAAAGAATTCTGAGGGATAGGATTTATGACTATTTGGAAAAGCAGAGCGTGATTAAAGGGAGTCAGCATGGCTTTGTGAGGGGCAGGACATGCCTTACAAATCTTATTGAGTTCTTTGAGGAAGTCACGAGACAGGTTAATGACGGTCGAGCAGTGGATGTGGTGTACATGGACTTCAGCAAGGCATTTGATAAGGTTCCCCACGGCAGGCTCATTCATAAAGTCAGGAGGTATGGGATACAGGGTGATTTGGCTGTCTGGATTCAGAATTGGTTGGCTGACAGGAGGCAGAGAGTGGTTGTAGATGGTAATTCTGCCTGGAGGTCAGTGCTGAGTGGTGTCCCGTGGGGCTCTGTTGTTGGGCCTCTGCTCTTTGTAGTTTTTATAAATGACTTGGATGAGGAGTTTGAGGGGTGGGTTAGTATGTTTGCTGATGACACAAAGGTTGGAGGTGCCGTTGATAGTATCGAGGGCTATTGCAGGCTTCAGCGAGACACTGACAGAATGCAGAGCTGGGCTGAGAAATGGCAGATGGAGTTCAACCTGGATAAATGTGAAGTGATGCATTTTGGAAGGTCGAACTTAAATGCTGAATATAGGATTAAAGGCAGGATTCTCGGCAGTGTGGAGGAACAGCGGGATCTTGGTGTTCAAGTGCATAGTTCCCTCAAAGTTGCCATCCAGGTGGATAAGGTTGTTAAGAAAGCATATGGTGTTTTGGCTTTCATTAACAGGGGGATCGAGTTTAAGGGCCGCGAGGTTATGCTGCAGCTCTACAAAACCCTGGTGAGACCACACTTAGAATATTGTGTCCAGTTCTGGTCGCACTATTATAGGAAAGATGTGGAGGCTTTGGAGAGGGTACAAAGGAGGTTTACCAGGATGCTGCCTGGACTGGAGGGCTTGTCTTACGAGGAGAGGTTGACTGAGCTTGGACTTTTCTCTCTGGAGAGAAGGAGGAAGAGAGGTGACCTGGTCGAGGTGTACAAGGTAATGAGAGGCATGGATAGAGTCGATAGCCAGAGACTTGTCCCCAGGACAGGATTGACTGCCACGAGGGGTCATAGTTTTAAGGTGGTAGGAGGAAGGTATAGAGGAGACGTCAGAGGGAGGTTCTTCACCCAGAGAGTTGTGAGCGCATGGAATAGTTTGCCAGTGGTAGTCATGGAAGCAGAGTCATTAGTGACATTTAAGCGACCGCTGGACATGCACCTGGACAGCAGTGAATTGAGGGGAATGTAGGTTAGGTTATTTTAGTTTTGGATTAGGATTATTCCACTGAACAACATCGTGGGCCAAAGGGCCTGTACTGTGCTGTACTTTTCTATGTTCTATGTTCACACCAAACAGCGAAAGCAGCAAATGACAGACAGAGCTATGCGATCCCACAACCAATGGATCAGGTCTAAGCTCTGCAGCCCTGCCACATCCAGTGATGAATGGTGGTGGGCAATTAAACAACTCACTGGAGGGGGAGGCTCCACAAATATCCCCATCCTCAGTGATGGAAGGGCCCAGCACATCACTGCAAAAGATAAGGCTGAAGCATTCACAGCAATCTTCAGCCAGAAGTGCCGAGTGGATAATCCATCTCGGCCTCCTCCAGTGGCCCCCAGCATCACAGAGACCAGTCTTCAGCCAATTCCATTCACTCCATGATAAACTACCTCTCCTCATCTCCCCATTTCTCTGCCTCCCAATGGCCTGACCCCGACTTCCCATCGTTTCTGCTACTGCCCTGGCTACCCATCGCCCCGTCACTTTCACTCAGTTGCCAGCACCCCCTCTGCACGGTCCTGTCCCCATCGCCCCCTCCCCATCACTCCGACACCATCACTCAGTTCCCAGCAACCCCTCCACACAGTCCTGTCCCCATCGCCCCCTCCCTATCACTTCGACACCATCACTCCGTTCCCAGCACCCCCTCCACACGGTCCTGTCCCCATCGCCCCCTCCCCATCACTCCGACACCATCACTCCGTTCCCAGCACCCCCTCTGCACGGTCCTGTCCCCATCGCCCCCTCCCCATCACTCCGACACCATCACTCCGTTCCCAGCAGCCCCTCCACACAGTCCTGTCCCCATCGCCCCCTCCCCATCACTCCGACACCATCACTCCGTTCCCAGCACCCCCTCCACACGGTCCTGTCCCCATCGCCCCCTCCCTATCACTTCGACACCATCACTCCGTTCCCAGCACCCCCTCCACACAGTCCTGTCCCCATCGCCCCCTCCCTATCACTTCGACACCATCACTCCGTTCCCACCACCCCCTCCACACGCTCCTGTCCCCATCGCCCCCTCCCCATCACTCCGACACCATCACTCCGTTCCCAGCACCCCCTCCACACGGTCCTGTCCCCATCGCCCCCTCCCTATCACTTCGACACCATCACTCCGTTCCCAACACCCCCTCCACACGGTCCTGTCCCCATCGCCC